>NC_050577.1:13863438-14070938 GCF_011100635.1 Trichosurus vulpecula
CCCCTTCTGCCAGCACAGGGCTCAATGGCCGGGGTAGCACTGCTGGTTAAGGGGGAGGGGGCCTTTGAAGCCTTCACCTTCCTGGGGCTCCATTGTCACCGCAGGGTGTTTGATCTTAAAATCATTCCCTTAATGATCTCACCGCAGGAGCAATTGGCCCGCCAGATTAGCCTTCGATGCCTAATGGACCTGGGAAAAGTTAAAATCCTCCAAGAAAGGCAAGAGGAAGCCTGGGAGAGAGGGGGAGGAGGAAAGAAGGTGCTGGCGAGGCATGAGAGTCATCTATTTGCCTGGGCTGGGATTTGCAGGGGAAGACACAAGAAAATCTGCTGCCAGCCCAGCTCTTGAGGTCTTGGGGTCATTGATTTACAGCTAGAAGGGACCCAAGAATTCAGCCAGTCCACCCCCAACCCCCATACACACTCTGGTTTTTAAGTGAGGTGACCAAAAACAGAGCAGTACAAGATCATCAGCTCCTGAGCAGCAGAATCTGGATTCGAACCCAGGTCCTCCACCTTCGGGCATCTTTCTACTGCTGCTGGGTGCTTGACCTGTACCTTACGTTTTACTACACTGTAGAAATCAGTGGTCGCTCAGGATTTCTCTTCTCTTGGGGAATTCACAGTAGGATGTGTTCCTGACTTGGCCTAAGAGAAAGGAGAAAGGACACAAGTTTCTGGGGCCAGTAATCTGCCATGCTACCCATCAGTGGCTGCTGTGCTTGGAACCTCATTTTCCCCATCTGCAAAATGGGAATAGTCGTCCCTACCTCCCAGGACTGTTTCCAGGATTAAATGAGATACTTTGAGCAAAGGATGTTGGAAACCTGTAGGTATGTGACATGATCAAACCCATCCCCTCTCTCCAGCTGGGGTTCTCCATCCTGACATCTCCCTAGAGTACTTTGTGCCTCTCCTTTCCCCATCCATCCCATGTCATGTCATACATACCTGTATACTGTACTGTGGGTGTGCCTACCCCCATGCAGTGACTGGGACAGAGCTGATCCAACCATACCTTTAGAGTGAGAAGGAATCTCTTCCACCCTCCTCATTTCACAGATGAAGAAAGAAGGCTTGAGAAGTGAAGGTGACTTAAGGAGTAGGTAGGAGAGTCAGAATTTGGACCTCGGATTCTGTGTCCTCGTGTCCTCGGATTCTGAATCCAGTAGTCTTTCCATTGGATGCTGACTCTCAGGTGGAGTTGAATTCAATTGAATTGGATTGCCAGAAATCCAGGGGAAAGGATTTGATTTTGCAGTAATATCTGGAAAGTGCCTGTTTTTGTCCGGATGCAGGTAATAAAAGCCATTCATCCAACAAGTATTCATTAGGTATCTCCCAGCTTCCAGGGGCTGTGCTTTTGCTGGGACATGGAGAAAATCTGTTTTCTCTGACAGAGGCCAGGCTTCCTGATTTTCATGGGGATGGGAAAACTATTTGTGCTTTTTTGGTGATCTTGATCTTGTTATTAGAAGAGTCAGGGGAGTATAGATAGAGCCTTGGAGGCAGAAAGACCTGGGTTCAAGTTCTGACTCAATCAGTCAGCATTCCTTAAGTGCCAAGCACCAGAAAGAGGCTAAAGGCACTGGACTGTGACTTTAGTGATAGAGGGAATTGCCCCTAGAAGTGTAGACTGGCACCTTCTCTGGGAGTCAGCCTCAGAGTCACACCCTGGCTCCTAAACCAACTCTCCTTTCTCTGCACCACACTGATTCCTCTATAAGTAGGAATAGGGATAGGAAGTAGACCTGGGATTTCTGCAATATAGGGAAATGAGAATACTCCCTTCCCACCTCCTTTTGGCACTTTCTCTACAATCTGCTGTCTTAGAAAGAGGTCTAGACAGGGGCGGGGAACCTGGAAGCTCAAGGTCACATTTGGCCCTCTAGGTCCTCAAGTTCAGCCTTTTGACTGAATCCAAACTTCACAGAATTGTTCCCACAACAGTCTAGACTGATGAAGGGCTGAGTGACTGGTGCATGATCAGATAGTCAGTATGTTTCAGAGGCAAAACCTGAACCTAGGGCTTGTTAGCTTCAAGGCAGCTCTCTGCCCATTATTCCATAGTGCTACTCAAAGAGAAGGAAAGAGAAAGGGGGAGAGAGAGAGAGAGAGACAGAGAGAGAGAGGAAGAGAGAGAGAGAGCAAGGGAGGAAGGAAGGGAGGAAGGAAGGAAGGAAGGAAGGAAGGAAGGAAGGAAGGAAGGAAAAAAGAGAAAGAAACAGTCCCTTCTCTCAGTCAGCTTATACTCTTTGACATGTTAAGTTTATGATGTGGGACAAGTCTCTCAATTTCTCAATGCCCCGCCCCCACTCTCTAAACAACCAATCAGCAATCATTTGTTGCGAATTGAACCCAAACCTTAATAAATGTTTGTTGACTAACTGAGCTCCTCAGACTCCAGCACAAACCACCCTGTCACACTCAGTCACTAAGATCCTAAGTTCCTAGAGGGCTGTCTGTCTGCCCAGGCAGAGGGAGCTTTCGAAGCCAGAGGAATCATAAGTCTGGACCAAAATCTTGCTACTGGCATACTTACTGAATGAAAATTTTCCTCTAGTCCTGTTTATCCTTGAAAGTAGATTGTCTCCCTTAAATGTGGCTGGTGAGCATTGACCTCCTCTGATTTGGGCTTAAATTACAGAAGGAAAGATGGCCTCAGGACTTCTTCTGGATGGCCTCTGATGCCAACCATTAGGTGGCTCCAGGAGGCTTTAATTTCCCTACTTGACAAATGCTCTCCAAGTGGTTCCTAAATTAGGGTTCATCGTGGGTCCCAGAGATCTACAATCTGACTTTCTAACCCTCTGCCTTCACACTTTCACCCCTGGAAGATTCTAGATGGGCACCTCCCCTGGTGAGATGAACAGCCTCATTTCCATGGCTCAGTAGCTTCTCCCTGAATTAAACTGGGTAATATAACGAAGCATTTTCAGCACATGCAAATGAAGTAATTAGGAGCCTAACTACTTGGTCTGGGAGAGGGAGCAAAGGCCCACTTACATGTGCAAATTGGGAGACTCACGAATCCCAGCTCTTTAGAGATTTATCCCCTGGGCCCTTTTCCCTACTTGCTGCTTGGGACATCAGTCAGTTCACCTGCACAGCCTGACTTTCTGAAACTAAATTGGACCCTTTAGAGACCCTGCTTTTACTTTTTGGGGGCAGTTAGGGGGATTCTCTCCTTAATGTGTGGCTGCAGCTCCTTTTTCCAAGGAGGGGATTCTACTCGATTCATTTTGATTCAATGATCTTTTTTTTAGTACCTACTGAGTACTAGGCACTGTGTTCAATGCTGAGAATATAAAGACAACAGCCAAACAGCCCCTGTTCTCAAGAAGCTTCCCTTCTAATGGGAGAGACAACGCATACATTTACTACTGCTAGTAGGGTCATTTAGCAGCTGTGCAGTCCCATCCCACAGATGAGGAAAATGATGCCCAGGGAAATGAAGTGACTTGCCTAAAGTCACCCAGATAGTAAGCAGCAAAGGTAAGATTTGAAGATATGAATGTTTGTTGGCTGACTGAATGACTGACTGAGGTCTCAGGCTGGAGGGAGTGCTCTGTCCAATGTACCAAACTGCCTCATTCAGTCAGCCAAACCCATGCTAGATCCAAATAAATACAAGACAGTTTGGGGAGAGGTGTACTACAAGAATTCCCCAAACCTCTGTATAGGAAGTGACGTTCAGCTGGGTCTTGAAGAAAACCAAGGATTCCAAGAGCTGGTGACAAAGAAGGGGAGTATTTCAGGGGAAGGGACAGTGCCTGCTGAGGCAGAGAGGCTGGAGATGAAGGCTCCTGGGGAGGAAGTACACCAGTGTGACTGGATGGTGGAGTGAGTGAACGGGAGTGATGGGTGAGCAAAGGAGAAAGGCAAGATGGGGGCAGATTGGGAAAGCATTACATATGAAACACAGGCATTCATCACTAACCCATGAAATATAAGGGGAGTCACTGGAGTGATCCTAATAGGAGAGAGAAAACAATCTTCTAATAGGAAGATAAAGTGTGTGAAAGGCAGTGATGTCAAAGCCCAAAAATTCTAACATGTGTAAAGTGGATGGCAAACCTTGAAGCCTCTGAGGTGACCTGATCAGCCAGGCAACTGCTCGAGAAGGGATTTATTTAGCATTTATTAAGCACTTACACTGCACCAGGCATATTGCCAAGCATTGGGATACAAAGAAAGGCAAAAAAACAGATCTCACTCTTAAGAAAACTCCATTCTAATGCCAGTTATATAGATTAAAAAAAAAAACAAGCAACTAGATACAAGATATAAGTAGTGGCCACCCTTTAAGAAACTCTTTGATGTGAGACACTGGGTGGCTGTGGTGCCCAAAGGATTGGCCTCAGAGTCTAGAAGACCTGGGTTCAAGTCCTGCCTTGGCACAAACTGGCTATGTGGCACTAGTGAGGTCTCTCCATGGCCTTACAAAACCCTCCAATGTACATTTCAATCTGTATTGGTAGAGAGAGGTCCAAATATAGATGAAATTACAAATCCAGCCCAAAAAGTGGTTTTAGGGCAGGACAGGCACTGTGGATATAAACACATACACAAAGAGGGAAATGGCTCCTGTTCTCCAGAAGCTTTCATTGGAGGTAGGAGGAGTTACTGGTTCAACTCCTGGTGATCCTATTTGGGGTTTTCTTGGTAGAGATAGTGGAATAGTTTGCCATTTCCTTCTCCAGCTCATTTTACAGATGAGGAAACTGAGGCAAACCAGGCCAAGTAATTTTCCTAGGGCCAGATTGGAACTCAAGGAGATGAGTCTTCCTGACTCCAGGCTTGGCATTCTATCCACTGCACCACCTAGCTGCCCCAACACATCAACTAGGATTTATTAAGTGCCTACTATGTGTCACATACTGTGAGAAAATACTAAGGAGAGAGCAGGAAATATCTATAGTAACAGGTAAGCCTTAAAGGAGGCTAAGCTAGGAATCCTATGATGTCAACAGGAAAAGAGAATAGGTACAAAGCCTTGAAGGCCAGAGTTCAGAATGCCAATTAGGCACTAGCAAGTAGGCTGGAAGATAAAAACTGTGAAAGGCAGCACCAAAAACAACTAATATGAGTAAAGCAAACTTCAAAGCCTCATACTGTGCACCGAGGCTAGGAAGGGAGGCTGGAGCTGTTTGGCAGTTTTTGAATGATAAGCTGGGAAATTCATAGTTGGTCCTATAGGAAATAGGGGGCTACTGCAGATTGTATGTACCTGTAGAATTTACCTCATAGATGGTATATGTCAAGAACATGACAGACTTTAAAGCCTTAAAATTTCAGTTATTATTAGTCATTATTAATTAAATGCTAGAAATATCAAATTTTACATCTGCCCCTTCCTATATGTGTGACCTTAACCTCTCTGGCCTCAACTTCTTTCCCCATAAAGTAAGGAGGTTGTCCTAGATGGCGTCAGGGGTCCTGCCTACCTAACACTCCTGTGCCTTTTACTCAATATTGCCATAATTCTCTCTAATCATTCTTTAATTCTTATTATCTAAGGAGAAAAATAATGGTGACCCCAAACACCAGCTATGGGGAAAGGAGCCATGTTATTCCCTCTTGATGAAGAAGCCAAGTGACAACAGCCAAGAGCAAACAGGACCAGAAGGGGTCTCGGATTCAGTTTTCCACTGGAGATTTAGGTATGGGGAAGAGACTGAGCTCTGCCCCCAGACAAGGACCAAAGGAGAGAGGGAATAGAAGGCACTTTGTGAACCTTAAAAGTCCAGCTTTATTATCGCTGTTGTGACTAGTTTATGTTCTTTTTTGTCTCCAGGAAAACCCAGGACCCAAGGACTCAGCTCAAGTTTGAGTGGGTAAAATGTGTATCCACCCAGTAACCAACCACAGGGCACATCCAGGTTCTTCTTTTCAATGAGCGGTCTGTGCTGGTTTCCACGCTCTGGGGTAAGACCAGACTGTAGGTCTCTCCGTATTTAGGGACCAGCATGTCAAGTAGCCCTTTCGGGGAGACAAAGGCAGCTCCCAAGCTCCCTCTCCAGCCCACAGGCACTGGAGGCAGAGACTGAATCCTAGCTTCCCTAAGAGGAAAGAGACTGAAGAGCAGAAGAGGGGGTGGAGAAAGGCCAAGGTCAAGCTCCTTCCCCACCCCCCACCACCCTGCTCCTTTCCCCCAGCCAGCTGATTACTCCTCCGCCAGGCAGATGCACTTCCCCGGCCTAGAACCATCATCTCATCCAGAGGACACATAAATTCCACCCAGGTAGTTCTAAAATCACCCAGCTGATCATTCAATTTATATACAGTATCAAGTGTTCTTTTTGCACATCGCTATTTCAGTCATGCTGACCCAGCGGTCCTTGACATGTGGTACGCCAGGCCCTCCAGCACGGCGGCAGCGGCAGCAAGAGTGGCTTGGGAGCTCTGAGAGAAAGCAATTGAAGTTCATTTCTCACCATTACTGGGCCCCATCAGAAATGAAGTTATAAAGACCTACCAATCAGCCTCTGGATGGGTTTAAACTGTTGCTAGTCACTGTGGAACAAGAGGGAAGTGCTTGGAGTCTTGGGAGATGGGCTTCAAGGTCTGGCTCAGATACTGTAACCCTGGGCATCTTTCTGAGCCTCGATTTCACTGTCTACAAAATGTGGATAAAATTCTGTACCCTACATTCCTGGAGGGTTGGGGGATATAGACATGAATTAAGAAAGTTACCTTAAGCAGTAGTTTAGAAGATAAGAAAAATTCAACCTTATACAGTTGCCAAACTGATATTTCAAGACATATTTTACCGCATTCTTAGCTTACTCAAGAGCCCTCAGTGGCTCCCTATTGCCACTTGTGTGTTTGTCCTTCCTTCTCAAAGAGGACCATGACATCAGGGAAATGATGACATGACTTACAGTTGACTTTGATTTGAGTAAGGAAGGGCTGTGCAAGGTCACCAGCTTGATATTCACCAGGAGGACTGGAGATGGCCCAGGATGCCCTTTCCTGCTAAAGTCTTTTCAGGTTTTCACTTTGAGTGAGGTAACGCCATTCAGAGAATAGGACTCTTTCAGTAGTTAATCAAGGGATGGCCCCTTTAATCAAACTCAAAAAACTCAAACTGGGAGGGGAAGATACTCAGGGTTCCTGGCCAAAAGAGAAACAGTTACTATTATTTACTAAAATAAAATACAAACACCTCCCACTTACATTGTATCTATCTTGTTCTGACAATGTTTTATAGGCAGCATTCCTCATTACATTGTGAATGCCTCCCCGGAAGGAACTATTTTTTTTTTCTTTTACCTCTCTTTGTATCCTCAGAGCTTAGTCCAGTGCCTGTTATGCAGTAAATGCTTGTTGTCTACTTGACATTGCTGGGCACTGGGATACAAAGAAAGACAAAAAACAGATCTCACCCTTAAGGAAATTCCATTCTAATGACAGAGATAAATAGGTTGGCATTTAGCAACTAACTCTGTAAATATTTTGTATTTATTTACCTGTATACATGTTGTGACCACCTCACCCCACCCTATCCCCAAACCCAGCAGAATTTCATTTTGGCAACCCAGCACCTAGGACAATTCTTGCTACAAGGCATGTGCTTAATTAATGTTTGTTCCTGCTACATTCTGGGCATGAAATAAACCCCTTCTATCTAAGGCTCATTATCTCTGCACTTAATTCTAGAAAGACCCAGGTTCAAATCCTATCTCAGACTCTTTTTAGCTGTGTGAGTCACTATTTCATTCTGTCTCCGTTTCTTCATCTGTTGCTTCATTCCTGTGTCAGTTGGGTGGCACAGTAGATAGAGTGCTGGGCATAGAGTCAGGAAATCCTGAGTTCCAATTTGACCTCAGAAACTTTATAGTTATGTGACCCTAGGCAAGTCACTTAACCTCCATTTGCCTCAGTTTCCTCATCTGTAAGACAGGAGCTATATAACAGCACCCCTTCCCAGGGCTATTGTAAGGATCAAAGGAAATAGTATTTGGAAAGTGCTAAATTAGCATTGTGCTGACACATAGGAGACACACACACACATGCTTATTCTCTTCCCTCTCCCCCTCATCTCTAAAATAAGGGAGCTGTGTTAAATGTCTGCTAAGGCTCTTTCAGACATTATATCTAGGCTGCTAAGAGGTCCTTCCATCAGCGAAGATGAGGTACAGGAGGTTTCACTGAGCAAACTCACAGATGCTACTAAGCCCTAGACCTGGAGTCAGGAGACCTGGATTCAAATGTCACCTCTGACCGTTGTTAGCTGTGTGACCATGACTAAGTCACTGCTCCTTTAGGCCTGTTTCCTCCTCTTTTCAATGAGGGGGAGTACTCAGTGGCCGCTGAGGTCCCTTCCTATTCTAAATCTCTGTGTGTGTGTGTGTGTGTGTGTGTGTGTGTGTGTAGAAAAGTTTTTAGAATAAGGTTAAATTCCACCTACTACTTGTTCATCTCCTGGAGATCCAGCCAAAGGCTTAAGTTCAACTTGACCAACTCCATAGAGGTGCCAAGCATTTTCAGAAATGCCCCCATCATGTGCCCTGGTCTCAGAGTCCTCTGTGGACTCACTAGGCAGTAGTCAAACCCTTGATGCTGATGTTTGGATCTTTCCTCAACCCCCCAGAGAGGCCATTAGCTTTAGGTAGGATGGACGATGGGTATTAAGATGGACGTCTGAACATCAGCTCACAAGAGACCTCAGGGTCATCTGTTCCAAACCCACCATTGTACAGACAAAACAGAGGTCTGGCAGGGGCAAGGACTGACCAAGGTCAAGTTGTATCAAAAGTTACACTTCTTAAATTGAGCCAATTCCCCAGACACTCCCACTCCTCTTGGAGACAATGCTGGCTTGAGCCAGCATCTTAACATTTCCCAAACTTTTGCCTTCAAATAGGAAATTCTTCCCTGGAGACTTATTTTCCAAAGTCCTCATCCCTCCCCATCGTTTATCTCCACATAAATGATCTCTTTGCTTTAGGCATCATTCCCTTCTCTCTTCCCAAAGATAAGCACTGGACCCTGCCAGGTTTCTTTATATTTTAATCTGTTCCCCGCCCCACCCGAGTTGGTCCTTTTCTCTAATACCTCTTTTTGGGGGCTATATAAATGTACCTCAAAGTACTACATGTCAGCCCACCAGAGCTACATGTGCCAATAAAGCTCCTGTCACTGGCTCAAAAATATCCAACCTCAGGTGAATCACTTCCATTTTGTTTGGGGTAGACAAAAACAGAACTGAGCAAAGGAGGGAACTGTGGTGATCTTGCGGGGAGGGGTGGCATTTGAAAAGCCTGAATAAGTGATGAGGTTGGTTAGGAAATTGTGAGGACCACCATGTTTTCTCTTTTTAAAATCCTGCTACTGACAGTTACAAGCTGCATCACCAAGGGTGAGTCACTTAACCTGCCTAAACCTGTTTCCTCATCAGCCAAATGGAAATAATAAGACTTGTGGCACCTACCTCTTGGCCCTATTGTTGGAGTGCTCAAATGAGCTGATATGTCAAAAGCATCTTTTAAAAATATTTATTTATTTACTCTTAGTTTGGAACATTTGCTTCTATAAGATTTTGAGTTCTAAATTTTCCCCCTCCCTCTAATCCCCCCTCCCCAAGGTGACAAGGCTATACATGTATGATCATATTAAACATGTTTCCACATTAGTCATGTTGTGAAAGAAGAATCAGGATAAAAGGGAAAAACCATGAGAAAGAAAAACAAACAAAAGGGAAAATAGCATGCTTTGCTCTGCATTCAGACTCCATAGCTCTTTCTCTGGATGTGGATGGCATTTTCCATCGTTGCATTACTCGGAAGAGCAAAGTCTGTCAGTCAGTCATCGAGCACTGTGGCTGTTACTGTGTACAGCGTTCTCCTGGTTCTGCTCCCCTCACTCAGCATTAGTTCATCCAAGTCTCGAAAGCACTTTTTAAACCATAAAGGTGGGAGGGGGGAAGGGTTGTTGAGGGTAATGGGTTAATGGGTTGAGTGAGCATCAGGAAGACCTGGGTTCAAGTTTTATCCCTGCCCCACACTTGCTGCATGTGTCATTTAATCTCTCGGTGCTCTAAGTGTCTCTGTGACAACATGTTGCAGGACAGTTGCTTGTTGTTGCTGAAATCGTGCCCAACCCTTCATGACCCCATAGGGGGTTTCTTGGCAAAGATGCTGGAGTGATTTGCCATTTCCTTCTCCAGTGGATCTATTTTGTCAAGAAATCAGAGGTTAAATGGCTTGTGCAGAGTCATATGTCTAAGAAGTGTCTGAAGCTGGATTTGAACTCACTTCTTCCTGACTCCAGACCCTGAGCTCTATCTACTGACTCATCAGCTTCCTCCGGTTGTAGACAGTTGCTAATTTGTTATAAAAGAGGGAATTACTGATGAAATCACAGGTCTGGACCAAAAAGAAAATGACCTAGAAATTCCCTTTATCATCACCATCACCATTATCATCACCATTGTTCTCTAGTTGTTTGTTTTTCTGTCTTCTACCCTGTATTAGGTGCTTCTCCTTAGAAAACTTCAATGACTTGTCCAAGATAAAATAGATAACCATGTAAATAGCACAGTTAAAATTCAAAGTCAGATCCTCCAAATCAAATTCTCACTATCAGTTCTTTTTCCATTCATAATGTGAGCAAAGCTCCAGAGAACAGGGCGGGCGGGGGCGGGGGGGGGGGGGGGGGGTGGGGGGGTGGAATGGCATGTGGATCAAACACCCGTCACTCCTTTGGCCACCATTCCTCCTCAGACCCGAATGTAGGCAGCCCATGATCCTGAGCCCAAGAGCCCTGGGAGTAGCAATGCTCCCAGCCCAGGGCCCTCAGCCATCACCCTGGGAAGCCACCTTACTGAGATGCTATCTGGGGCTGCTCCCGCAGGGGCCACAAACAAATCTACTGAAGATCCAAGATAGAAAATTCTGGCCACCAAACTCCTAGGACTGGTGAGATGGTTCAACATCAGAAACTGATGTCATTTTATTGGTGGAAATGAAATTAAAGAAGCCTTGCCATCCACTTTGCTACTACTGCCTCCTAAGGACCTGAGGCATTTCCATCTGACTCAGAGCCGAAACCTCTCACGTGTTGTCTCCCCCATTGGCAGATGAGTGGGCTCTGCGCCAGTGTGGGCCATCAGACTTTCCTATTTGTATCTCCAGGGCTTAGCTCAGTGCTTTGCATATAGTAAGTGCTTAATTAATGCTTTTCCTCATTCACTCATTCATTGATTCATTCATTCTTGAGGACAGGACAGTTTCTCTTTTGTCTTTGTATGTCCAGTTGTTATCACAGTGACTGACACGTAGTAGGTGCTTAACATAATATATGTAAAGTGTTTCATAAACCTTAAAGTGCCATATATGGCAGCTGTGAGTGTTATTACTGTGAATAATAAGTGCTCATTGGATTTCAATCTCACCTCCCATTCTGCTTTTTCCTTTAATCAGATAATTATCATTCTCATTAATGGCTCAGCCTGTCCCTTCTTTTCTCTGCAGAGAGAGGAAGAAGCAGGAAGCCAACGCCTGGTCCCCAAAGACTCCCGGGGTTGGGATCCTCTGGATTAAGTGCACTCCTCTGTCTGTTGATGTACAAAGAAAAGTAATAGCTGAGGAAAGTAGAGAAATGTCTCTCCAGAGCTTGAGGCTGACCTGCCACTTGACCCCTGAATCCAAGACATAAATTCCTCTGTGGCTTCAAAGCAGCCAATTTTGGGGTTGAGTTTCACTGGAGGCAAAGGTCGGAGGCTATTGTCTGGCAGGTTGGGTTTGTTGGGAGTCGCTCCTCTCTCCCCCATTTCTACAACAGGTTCCTCATCCTTCATCCTTTAGCACAGGGCAGACCTGGGGTCTGATTTCCAGCTGTCCCCACTTCACGGGGCCTGGCAATGAGCACCCTCAAGGACCCAAGGGTACAGAATCCATCTGAGGTTTCATGGGGCTTGCTGTGGGCTCTAAAGTGACAAAGAGACTGGCCCTCTTCATCTGCAATCCCTTCCAAAGCTCCCCCAACCCCTTCTGCCGGATGCTCGGGAAGTTTTTACAGCCCCAGGCAATTTCCACCCTCCCTGCAAATCCTCTCAGCCTGATTGGCAAGCATTGCCCGTGCCAATTAGCTATTTTCTTTTTTTGGCAAAGCCCCAGGACAGAGGTTTGAGGATACAAAGGTTTGTCTGCATGGAAGTTTTTTGATCTTGGGTTTTTCGAAGGTATTTGAAGCATCACCTTAAATCCGTTTATATCCAGTCATCTCCTGGAAATTGCCATCATTAGCCTATCAGTCAAATGAGGGGGTTGGACCCAATGATCTCTAAGGAGTCCCAGGGAGGATTGTGTTCAGCTATGGCAAAGCATTTTTAGGAAGGACATGGATAAATTGGAGGGAGTCCAGAGGAGGGAAACCAAGATGACAAAGGGCCCCGAGTCTGTGCTACTCGATCAATTAGCAAGCATTTATTAAACACCTAATGTGTTCCAGATACCATGCTCATTTTTTAATGTGGACTAATGTATGCTTCACCTGGAGAAGAGAACACTGAGGCAGAAGGGGGGCTATATAAGAGCTCTCTTCAAGGGCAGGGAGGACTGAGCTGGGGAAGAAGAATGAGATTTGTGCTCCTTGGTCTTAGAGGAGAGAATTAGGAGTGATGGGGGGAAGAGGCAGAGACACAGAGTGGAGGGAAAAGTCTCTAATGAAGAAAGCATTCTAATGTGGAATGCTGACCACTACCCCCTCCCCCTTGCTGTTTTTCAAACAAAGATTCAATGAGCATTTTTGGGGGAAGCCAGAGGGGAAATTCTCTGCACCTGGGTCTTGGTTACATGACCTCCCAGGTCCTTTCCAGCTTTGAGGTTCTGAGACCCTGGGACTGTCTGTCTTCTCTGGAGCCAATGGCCAGAGGAGCCTCAGGCCGGTCAAATCAGTCATGGTAAGGAGGATGGAGACCAGAGTTGGACACACTCACTGCCGCAGGTGCAGGTCCCCCAGACTCAAAAGCAACTGGGAAAATGTTTAAGAAAATAAACACAAATACAATATGAACAGATAATGCTATGTTGTGATTTTCTAAATCAATGTGTGGCCCACAGGGATCCATTTTTATGAGCTTAATAACACTGGTCTGGACAATGGTTCATCTGGGTTCACTTGTCAAATATCCTCATTTAGTCTCTAGAGGGCTGGACTTGGAGTCCAGAAGACTTAGGTTCAAACCCCACCTCTGACCTCTCTGGGTTGTGCAAGACATTTGTGTTTTCTGAGCCTCAGTTTCCTCATCTGGAAAATGGAGACAATAGGAAATGCTTTTAGTACCCACCCCACAGGCTCAAATAAACATCATTATGTCAAGTGCCCCAGAAACATTAAGAGGGTATAAATGTCAATTTTATTGTGCTCCTGGGGTATGCACTTCCACTGGTGTGAATATTTAGAACCATGTGGAATTCCAACACAAACAGTACTGTGCCATACCATACAATATGTTATGCAATATCATTTAACGCCATAAACATTTATTAAGCATCTATTGTGTGCCAGGCACTATGCTAAAGGCTGTGATGCATTAGGTTAGGATCTATGCCCAACAGTTGGTTGATGCCTTTGAGGAAATATAATAATTCTCTCTGTGTGTCTTTCTGTCTCTGTGTGTCTGTCTCTGTGTGTCTCTGTCTCTCTGTCTCTCTCTCTCTCTCTGTTATTCTCTCTGTCTGTATCTCTCTGTCTTTCTCTCTGTCTCCCCCACCCACCCCACCCCCCACCAATTCTGTCAACCTCAGAACCCATCTCTATCCTGACATTCATGTTTCTGACTCTTAATCAAGTCAACCAGAAATATATGGACAGAGAGCCAGACTAGACATAATCTAGAAAAAGAAAATTCAGAATTTTCATTTACTTTATGGGCTTTTCTTTCTTTTTAAAGACAAGAGCTCAGCTTCTCCACCCTGCTAGAATCTTAGCTCCTAGAGGGCTGGGAACATGAATTGTACAACGTTGTAGCTACTCATGCATGTCTTATAGCATGGCAAAGTGTACGGGGCATTGATGCTGGAGCCAGGCAATACCTGGATTTGAACCCCAGCTCTGGAGTTTCTTAGCTGCTAACCATGAGCAAGCCATTGCATTGCTCTAAGCCTCAATGGCTTCATCTGTAAAATGGGAATGATAATAACTGTAGCTCCATTTCACAGGGCTGCTGAAGGCATCAAATTAGAACATGTTTTTAAATAAGCACACACATATAATATATATGAGATCACATTTGTGATGTATTGTGTGTGGATAAATATGTGTATATATATATATGCCTATATGTATATATAGAATAGTATATGTATGGGGACAGAGGGAAGGGAGAGAGGGAGAGAGGGAGGGAGAGGGAGAGAGAGAGAGAGAGAGAGAGAGAGAGAGAGAGAGAGAGAGAGAGAGAGAGAGAGAGAGAGAGAGAGAAAGAGAGAGAGAGAGAGTCTTAGTGCAGTTTTAAGTTTTAATAGCTTCAAACTTCACTAAGACTTTGGGGACATATTTTACATATGTGTGTATACATATATACACATATACAAATTATAGATAGTAGTAGTAGCAGAGATGTAGATAGATAGATAGATGGAAGACCTGAGATTTCATTAGTTTAGGGAACTCCCACTCAGGAAACACCAAGAAGAACACCTTCTCTGCAGCAGAGGGTCTTCCAGAGCCTGCCTAGGGTAGTGAGAGTAAGCGACTTACCGAGGGTCAGCTAGTCCATGTCAGACCTGGCACTTGCACCTGGGTCAGCATAACTATAGTGACAGCTCTCTAATCACCATGCTATACTGCTCTTTACTGGTACAATAATAATCGTAGTTTTTAAGGTTTTCAATATGTGGAATCATATGTGTTCTTCACATAATTTTATTTGTTTCTCACAACAGCCCTTTGGGGAAGGTGCTATTATTCTTCACACTTTATAGATGAAGAAACTGAGGCTCAGAAAGGTTGACTCACCCAGGGTTATACAACTAGTATTTCAATATTAGCTGTTAGGGAATTAGGTCCTCTTGAAATGCTTGATAAAGAAATTATTTCAAAACCTTTATGCAAGGGTCAGGGGAAAGACATTGGGGGAGTCCTGGGATTCTCACATTCCTCTCCTTTTAAGTGATGTCATATCTGGGTTATACCAGCTCTGGAAATCCCAGATCAGTAGTCCTCAAATCAATGGCACCATTTCTACTCCACCTTAAAAAAAAGTGGCACCATGAATAGAGTGTTAGATTGAGAACTGGGAAGACCTGTGTTCAAATCCTTCCTTAGACACTTAATAGCTGTGTGACTCTGGGCCAATGACTTAATCTTTTTTTTTTCTAATTAATTAATTTACTTTTAGTTTTCAGCATTCACTTCCATAAGATTAGGACTTTCAAATTTTCTCCCCCACCCTCCTCCTCCCCACCCCAAAACGGAACACAATCTGATATAGACTCTACATACACATTTATATTTAACGTATTTTCACGTTAGTCATGTTGTAAAGAAGAATTAGAAGCAATGGGAGGAACCATGAGAAAGAAGAAACAAACAAACAAAAAAGAGAAGAAACAGTCTGCTTCGCTCTGCATTCAGACTCCATAGTTCTTTCTCTGGATGTGAACAGCATTTTCCATCATGAGTCTTTTGGAGTTGTCAAGGACTTAATCTTGATGTGCCTCAATTTCCTTATTTACAAAGTAGGGGTCATAACAGCCCCTACTTCCCAAGGTTGTGTGAGGATTGAATGATATAACACATGTAAAGTACTTTACAGACCTCAAAGAACTATATAAATATATAAATGCTGGTTGTTATCATAATATAAAAAAAAAAAAACGGTACATAGCCTCTGTCTGATGGCATCTGCGCCAGAGAAGGAAGAATCTTACTCTAATGCCTGAAGGTACTTGTACCTGCTGATTTCAAACTTTGGAAGAGATATTTTTAACCATTTCACCTGACTTCAGTGTTTTAACACAGCTAATATAGCTCAGAACAGAATAGCTGGGGAATGAATTGAGTGCCCGTAGCCTGGCTTTTAACAAGCTGCCCCCAGGAAGGGTCCAAAGACCAGGAAGGGCACACACTGTGCTTCTCTTTTTCAGCTGAATTGGATGTGGCCACAGCAACAGGAACGCAGGGCTGAATCACAGTCTGTTCCAGGAACCTGGAACTTTGCATCAGAATGGCAGGGAGGTTCACAGAGGAAAACTTCCGTGTGGGGGATTTCAATGGGGAACAGGAGGGGGAGGGCATTAATTTCTATTAAACTCGTATTATAAGTTCAGCAGCTCCCTCTGAATGCCCCTAATGCCAAGCCTGGCATCATTCACGGGAAAGCTCCTCAATGCATCCCTTTACATAGTACCTGTAAACCACTCTGTGTCGGGTGACAGGTTAAATGTACACTGTACACAGCGAGCCAACAGTACTCTTTGTAACACCGGCGGCAATCTTACCAGTTTTAGCAGCATTCTTATTAGTTTAAGCCGTCTCCATTGTCTTCTAAACACCATAATTAGAAGATGAAAAGATTTGCTGCAACCCAACTCGCTAAGGTCTCATTATGAACAAAATATTCCATTGTTACTCCACAAGTGACCCTATGTAGACCAACATGAGAAAGGCACCCTGCTCAATTACGTCTGCGTGCATGTTTGAAGTAAATGCTTTCTTTCAGTGTTGGGTAGGACCCTCTAAAGTTTGAGTTCCTCCAGCATAATTACTCCCTCACTGCCTCCTTTGTTTCATTCTGGGATTCTTTGGTCATTCTACAGCAAAGGGTGGAAAAGAAAATTTATCTAGGCGAAAGAGGGGCAGGATTCCTTTTATCCCTTAAGAGTGTTGCTTTGTTGAGGTCCTTGGCTTGGAGAAGGAATCATTAGACTGGTTCGGAAACAAAAAGAGAAAATATAATTTCAGGAGCTAGAGGAGGTCCAGATAATCTCTCCCTAACCTATTCCATAAATGTATGAAATTCCATAATAAGAACATTTTTGTCAGGGACTGCCTCCATGGTTAGGTATTACCCTCTATAATAAGACAACAAGAAGGAAAGCATCAGATAGATACTCTAAGGCAAGGCCCTCAGTCAAATGTCATCACACACTAGTTCCTTTTGTGGCTTGAGGGGCCTGGGTCATGTCCCTGGTTTTCTCCCACTTCCCCTAGATAGGTTAGAAAAAACCAGTCCCCTACCCAGGAGAATTGTTTGCCCAAATACAGGGAGCTATGAACCACTCCAACATGTAGGAGTACCACATAGGTTACAAAGTACTAGTTATAACAACTCACTCCTGCAGCATAAGAGGGATAGAAATTCAAGACCTCCATGAGGGCAAGAGTTTTCATCTATGTCCTTGTCATGGTTGGTTGTGGAGTAAATCCACCTGTGACCTGCATATTCCTTCTGGCATCTCTAGAATTAAGCTGATGTGTGTGCAGATCTATGGGGTTTCACAGCCCTCAGACACTGTCTTATACTGGCTCCACCTCCAAGAACAGGTGATAAGGAGTTAGAGCCTGTTGTGCCCAGTGACTAACAGAGCTACAGCACCCTGGTTGGTATCCTATCACTACCTGCCCTCTGCTAGGGTAGGGGCATGTCAACATGTCCCTCCTGCCATTGGCCTATGCCAACATGTTTCTTTCACCTTTGTGCTTAACTCCCAAACATGGTGGCCCCCTCAGAGCTCATCTCTCTCCTGCAGGCACATCTTTCACAGCCTGCTTTAGTTGCACTACAAAACATTGCCCTTTCTGCCATGACTGATGGGGCATGGCTGCTGCCTCTAGTGACCATACCTGTGCCAAACATCTCTCTTTCCAACATCCAGTCATATGCACAAGCTGAAGGCTCCAGTACATGCCACAGCCATGCTTTTAGGGCACTGAGACACTTTCATTTTGGTTTACAGCTTATCAAGTCCTGTTAAACCATGAAGACTCCAAGAGGGGTCATCTTGGAAGTCACTTTGGGCCATGAGCTCTGTACTGGCAGGCAGGCCCAAGGTTTACTCCTCTCATGGCCTGAGTCTTATTCTCAGGGGCAAAATCTCACCTGAGTTTGAACGCTGTAGTTCATTATCTAACTTAGAATAAAGGTTCCTTGTGTTTCTCTGTCAAAGACCCCTTTGGTAAACTGGAGAAACCCGGAGACCCTTTCTCAGAATCATGTCTTAAGTGGGTGAGATTACAAAAGAAATCAATTATATCGAAATCCAAGAAATATTTTTAAAAGTTCCAATTTCTTGGCCTTTTCCTCAATCCTCATTCTTTTTGACCTCTCTTCAGCCTTTCGACACTGTCGATCTCCATCTTCTCAACACTCTCTTCTCTCTAGTTTTTGGGAACACTGCTCTTTCCTGGTTTTCCTCCTACCAAGCTGAGCTCTCCTCCTCAGTCTCCCTTTCTGAATCTTCATCCAAGTCATCCCCACTCAGCCCTGCTAACCCCCAAGGCTCCATTGTGGTCCCTCTTCTCCTCTGCTACTACACTAGTTCACTTGCTGAGCTCCTTAACTTTCATGGATTCAATGAGCTTTTGTTTTCCAGATGATTAGCAGGTCTACATATCCAACCATAACCTCTATCCTGATCTCCAGTCTCACATCTCCAACTGCCGATTTGACATCTTGAACAAGATGCTTTGTAGATACCTTAAACTCAGCATGTCATGTCCAAAATGGAACATAGGCTCTTCCCTCCCCCACCCCTATGCCCTATTCTGTTCCTAATTTGTCTATTATTGTCAGGGGTACCATCCTTCTGTGGAGGCTAGCAACCTAGGTGTCAGCCTCAACTCCTTCCTCTCTCTTACCCCCATGTCTAATGCGCTGTCAAGTCTAGTCAATTTTATCTTTGAAGCATCATATATATACATATATACATGCATACACATACATGCATGTATATATGCATACATATACATACATATATACATGTATGTATGTACATATGTATTCCCCTTCTCTCCTCAGGCACTGCCACTACATGGGTACCAGTTCTCATCCCCTCATGCCTGGGTTGTTGCAATGCCTACTGGTTGGCCCTCCCTCCCTATACTCCAATCTTTTCTTCATTCAGCTGTCCAACTGATCTCAAGTCTGACCATGTTACCCTCCCATTCAATAACCCTCCGGGGCTCCCTGACACCTCTAGGATCAAACATAAAATCATCTGTTTGGTGTCCAAAGCCCTTTATAACCCAATCTCCTCCTATCTTTCAAATTTGACATCTTCCTCCTCCCTCCCCCCGTAACATTCTCTGTGATCCAGAGACACTGGACCCCTTGCCATCCTTTCCCCCCAACACTCCAGCTCTTGGCTCCCTGCGCTTTCTCTGGCCACCCTCCATGCCTGGAATTCTCTCTCTCCTCATCTCATCCTGCAGTCGTCCTTGGCTTCCTTCAAGTCCCAGCTAAAATCTCACCTTCTACAAGAAACCTTTTCCAATCTTCCATAACACCAACATCTTCCCTCTGAGATTCTCTCCACTTTATCTTCCATATATTTTGTTTGTCCACATTGTCTCCCCCATTAGACTGTGAACTCCTTGAGAGGAGGGTCTGTGCCTGGCACATAAAAGGGATTTAATAAATGCTTGTTGACTGACTGGATGACCCCAGGGTATGATTATCTGAAATAGAGGGAGTGTGGTCTAGAGCACAGAGCACTAGAGGGGGAAGAAGGAAGACCTGAATTTAAATTCTGCCTTGGACATTTACTATCTGTGTGACCTTGGGTAAGTCACTTAAACTCTCTGTGCCTCAGTTTTCTCAGCTGAAAAATGAAGAGGTTGGAAGGTCCCTTGTAGCTCAAAATCTATGATCCAGTATATGGATTTTCTTATACTAATTAGATTAGCTTCAAATGAATTTTCATTTATTCCAATAGATTCTTTTGTTCCTGATATTTTCCTATTGCTTTCTGTTCATGGGAGACATCATTTTTCCCCATTCCTTTTCTTGAAGTTCAGGGACCTGCAAGAGACTGCTTCAGGAGGTAGAAGGTTCCCCTTCAATGGCAGTGAGGTGGTGCAGTAGATAGAACACTGATCCTGGAGTTAGGAAGATCTGAGTTCAAATCCAGCCTCAGACACTTATTAACTGTGTGACCCTGGGCAAGTCATTTAATTCTGTTTGCTTCAGTTTCCTCAATTGTAAAATGTAAAATAGTATCTATCTCCCAGGATTATTGGGCAGATCCAAAGCTATTATTTGTAAAATGCTTAGCTCTATTTTTTACTTACAGTAAGTGCTAGATAAAATGTTTATTCCCTCTCCACCCCCTCCCCTTCACTGGAGGTCTACAAGCAGAGACTGGGGAACTACCTCCTGGGGATGCTGTAGAAAGGATTCTTGCCTCTGGTCAGATTGGATTGGGTAACTAACGTGGTACAGCAGAAACAGTGATGGAATCTGAGTCTCGAGGTCCACATTCAAATCCTGGTTGCTCCCTGCATAAACCTGAGAATCTCGAGGCCTCAGTTTCTGTGTCCATAAAATGGAGGACTTGGACTGGTTGACCACAAAATATATGCCCCTGTGATTTATGTCTTACCACAAGTATTTATGTTCAAATCCTTTCATCAAGTGGGAAGGAGAAAGAAGGATGCCTCCTATTAATAGAATACTTTCATAATAACAGGTAAGTAATATGACTAGAATCGCTTCCATTTTAGAGATGAAGAAAACTGAGGTTCATAGAGGTTAATTGAATCCTCCAGAGTTGCATCATTGATAGGTCAGTTCAAGCCCAAGACTCCAAGGCCAGCTCTGTTTAAAGTATGTCATGTGCAAAGTAAAGGGGTCAGGGGATCAGGTCATAGAAAACTTTCATGGATAGGAGAAAGAGGAGGACCTACCCAAAGGGAAGTGGAACAAACTTTTCCTTTGTTGTTCAGTCATATCCAACTCTCTGTGACCCCATTTGGGGTTTTCTTGGTAAAGATCCTGAAATGGTTTGCCATTTCCTTCTCCAGCTCATTTTACAAATGAAGAAACTGAGGAAATGGGGTTAAGTGACTTGCCCAGGGTCATACAGCTAGTGCATGTCTGAAGCTGGATTTGAATTCAATTCTTCCTAATTCTACATCCCATGTGCTATCCATTGTGCCACCTAGCTATCCATAGATTTTTTCCTACTCCCAGGACTAGCCCAATTGTGTGCAAGGTAGACAGCAGCACTTCCTCGTAGCCAGTGGTATCCTCCATTCCCTAGTACTGTTGTCTTCGCTCTGTTCATTATCTCTAATTTACCTTGTCAACATCTTGTATGTACATGGTTGTTTGTGTGTTGTGCTCCCTCACTCCTGGCCTTCCCATTAGACTGTAAGCTCCTTGAGAGCACGAGTTGTCTTTTGCTTTTCAGTTCCTGGCATACAGCAGGCACTTATCAAATGCCTGCTGACTCTCACCTGCCACTTGACTTTGGGGGATCCTGGGGATGAGAGGAAGGGCATGGCTCTGGAGGTGCCTGTAGCCATTTCAAAGCTCACTTTCCTACAGCCTCATTATCTAGCATTCTCACTTAAAACCGAGCATACTTAATGGGGAAATAAACAGCAGACCTTTATTAATTTGCCATTTTGCTGGTGCAACCTTAAGCTCTGAACAGTGGGCCCTGTCAGGCCAGAGTGCTCTCTCCATCAGTCAATCAATCAGCATTGATTGAGCTCCTACTATGTGCCAACACTGTGCCAAAGTGGTCACATCTTTACAAGATTTCAGGGTGATTAGCTAGTTAGCCAACGGATTTCTCTGACTCTTCTCCTTTTCAGACTACAATGAAGAACATCAGTCTGTCTCACCCTTTGTCCTGCTCCCCTCCAGGAGGTGGGTTATTCCTGAAAGCACATCCTGAGGGCTAGAAGCAGCTCAGCTTTGCATTGGCAAATCTTGGCAGTTTTCAGGATTTCCTCTCATTCTTCCCAAGAGAGACCACATGTCCTCAGAGAGTCATAGAAGCCTCAGTATCCCCTTCCTAATATGGGGCGTACACAAATGTGGTATCCCCAGAGACTGCAGTCTCTTCCCCTACAGCCCACACAGTGAATTGTAATTAGCTTTTTCTTTTAAAAAAATTATTTTTGATTTACAGAATAAAACAAGCATTTCTATAACATAGTATAATAAAAACAGATGATTGCACATGAAACTGCAAGTTTATTATGTACAACTTATGATTCCTTTTAAATACAAAATAAAATTATTATGTAGATTTATTTTTTCCTTTTTTTCTTCTTCTCCCCAGCCCCGGCCTTGCTTTAGAGATGGCTACCATTAACATCTGACCATATTGGTTCATTCTTCCAATTGGCTCCATGATCCAATGGAAAGAACACTTGGTTTGAAGTCAGAGGTCCTGGGTTCAAATTCCACCTATAACAATTCCCACTTGTATGACCCTTGGCAAGTCATTTGACACCCCTGCGCCTCAGTTTCCTCATCTATAAGATGAAATCCTCATCTGTTCTATGTGCCCTCAATGGCCCCTTCCAGCTGTTGATCCAGGAGCCTACAAATCCAGAGATCCTCCCTGACCCCCCTCTCCAGCCTTATCTCAGAGACTCATCTGCCATCATCGTGGAAACTTTCTATATTTTCCTTTTAACATATTTTTGCTACAGTTGTTGTCCCCTGTGTCTCTGCTGATTCCCTTCCACCTCTTATTTTTATACGCTCCCCATCAAATTATTTTGCATTTATAGTGAACATAGTTTGTATTTATGTACTTTATATGTTATTTCCCCCTAATAGAATTCAAGCTTCTTGAGGGCAGGGAGTGTTTCTTTGCATTACCAGCATCTAGCCCAGGGCCCCTGCAGAAAGTACATCCTTAATAAATCTCTGTTGAATGAATGGATGGATGGATGGATAGATGGATGGATGAATATCTAACATTGAGTTTGCTCTCCATTTTAACCGCACCTTCCACAGAAGGGATCAGGCTGTTTTTACATGTCTTTGCTTAAGGACATGCCCTATTAAACTTTGACGGAAAGTTCCAAATAAATCTAAGACACCCTCCTCCAGAGTCTCTTAAAAGAGTTAAGTGAAATTTCAGAAATTTTAAAGATCCCTAACCACTTGACAAAATCCCTTCCTAAAGCCATCTACAGATTGTTGGGAAAGGTCTACCTACATCCTCCTTAGGTCACTCACAAAATCCCTGTCAGAGGTAGTGACAACAGGAGCACCAGGGTCTTCATGCCTGAAAACATAGACTATCAGAAGGAGACAAATGGCTGGAGAGAACAGTGGTGCCCACAGAACAGAAGTCCCCTTCCTAGGTCCTACTTTGCCACTCATGTTGGCTGGCTTTTGAATGATAGAGGTACAGATGGGCCATCTCCTGTCCAATGGCCAAGGACAAAGCCAACTGATAGGGAATAAGTGTGTGTGGATGTATGCTGAGGAGGGTGGGGAACCTGGGTGGGAGAGCTAAGGAAATGGGGTGCAGCAAAGGAGAAGAGAAGTAATGACTGAAAGCTAGAAGTATGGACCTCTCCAGTTGCCCATGTGAGAAACTCCCACACCAGAAAAGTTTGTGGGTTTGTACTTAGGGACAGAGCTTTGGATTGGATTCCATCTTTAAAATAATTATCCCAGTAAACTGGCCAGCTAAGAGGAGAAGCATATATTGACTTTCTGTTTACCAAGAAGAAGTTCACCAGGCTAAAACAGGCTCTTTCTCCCTTTACAATGGCCAGCTTCTAATAGCAGCTCCTGGCTGCTCAGAAATACAGGACTCAGAGGTTGATAATCATCTTTTAGTTCAGGTTATTGCATGCAATTTTTTACATTCATTCAGCTTTCTTCATACAGCTCTTAGTAAAGTAACTCCCTTAACAATAAAAGCTTTTATGGGGGCCCATTACACTGGAGAACTAACCACTCCTAGGGTGTTTTTTTTTTCTTTTTGGTGTGTGGAGGGTTTTTTTTATTGGCTTCTTGGAATATTTATAGCTGTCTTTGTTCTCCCTGCAAGCCTACACACTGCATGAAAAGGGGGGTGGTGTCTAGCTGGGACAACCAGTAAGTGTATATGGGTATTGAGGGGTAAAAGAAATTCCGAATATCCAAGAGGCTTCATAGTTTGAAATTGGCTTGGTTTGGTTGGTTGTGTTTTTCCCATGTCGGTGTTGTTTCTCCATTTCCCAAAATGTTGAGTGCCAGGCTAATTTCCACCGTGAGATGGACGACAGAAAAGTTTGTGCTGCATCAGGAGAGGGCTTCTTGATAAACTGGTTCTGCTGTTCTGGGGCCAGCTGAGTGAGCCTGATCTGCTCTGGAACAAAAGGAAAATCCGCTTGCACGAAAGAGTGGATTAAACAGCTTGGTAAAGGGTTTCACAGAAACAAACTTATGTAAGCTGAAGAAACCAGCCCTTCGACATGACTCAGTGCCATGGAGGTGGCTTATGGAGGATTCCCCTGTGTCTTGCTCCTTGGGCAGAGGGGCCCAGAGAAGGGAAGGGCTTGGGGAGGCATTTAAGAGCCTCGACCCCAAGATTTCCTCAGTGGCAGAGTGGAAAGTGTACTCCCTTAGGAGTCAGAGGGTCTGAGTTCCATTGCTGCCCCAGGTACTCTGAAGCTGGAGCGAGTAATTTAATCACCCTGGGTCTCATTTTCCTCATCATCTAGACAATGCATAGATCAGACTCATTGGCCGCTAAAATTCCTTCTTAGTTAAAAACTAGTCTCAGGGAAGTTCAGTGGCAGCCTCAGTCCCAGATTCTTCTAACTCATTTAACCCTATCTTCTTGTAGAAGATATATACATTAGCAACCTACTTCATAAACATTGTAAGAGTTAATAGCAACTGGACAAATACAATGCATATGAATGCATCGTTTTGTTTATTCATTAAATAAATTCTCCTTGGGTAACTGGACGGCACAATGGACAGAATTCTGGGCCTGGAGTCTGGAGGACCTGAGTTCATCCAGCCTCAGACATTTACTGCTTCGGTGAGCCTGGGCAAGTCTCTTAATCCTGTTTGCCTCAGTTTCTTCATCTTTCAAACAAGCTGGAGAAGAAAACTGCAAACCACTTCATCATCTTTGCCAAGAAAATCCCAAATGGGGACACAGAGAGTGAGACACAGTTGAAGATGACTGAACACAGTGAACAGATTCTCTTAATTTTAATCAAATATTTTACTTTTTAAATGCATGTCCTTTGTTTTGTCTGCCAGCCTGAGTTTAAATGATCTTAGAGGTTCCCAGTCAGGCTAGGATAGAGATTCAAGTCAAATGTGGAATAATTAGGTTGTATGACTCCACAGTCACGCATTTCTAGGTACATTTATAGCCTTGTAGGCTAATAGGATGGGCTCTCAAGACACTACTCCTTTCTTCACTTGGGATTTTCTTTGTGTGTTGATGGGCTCTGTCCTACCCAGCATCCCTAGGATTGTTTCTATCTGTGTTTCTACAACTCAATTCTTCCACCTAATTAGAGCCACCCAATTCCTCTGCTGCAACTGGTCAAACCCTAATGCTTTATCCCCACAAGCCATGATGCTGTGGAACTTGATCCCCACTGGGACATCCTTTAGGGCTATGACATGATGAGTCTATGGGATGACTGGTTCCTCGCAAACTTATATTATGTGGAATTCTATTGCATCCATTCCCACAGTCACCCCTTTGGTCATTTCAGAAGGAGAGTCAGTCATCCTCCCCCTTGACAAATGGTCTACAAATATCTGTGCTCCTGCATACCTCAGAATTAAGAAATCTTGGGACCTAGGGTTGGCCGTGCAGCTCGCAATACACATGCCATTGCTCTGGTTCCTTCATGGAAGAGACAGCTTGATTCTGCCTGTTAATGGTGAGCTCTAACTCACATATATACTGAGCTGTGAGACCCTGAGCATGCCACTGACCCTCCTTCAGCCTCAATTTCCCCATCTTTGCTGACCCCCAAGGTCCCTTATAGCTCCCAACTGGTTATCCTACCATACATAACAATCCCTTCTTTGCCCCAATCCTGACACCTGAGGACCATCAGTTGGAACTAAGGATCATATGTCCAGGAAGTTTCAAAGCTAAGATTTGAACCTGGATCTTTCTGGTTCCAAATCTAAGGCTTTTCTTTATTTCTCTGCCATGCTTATGCCTAAGCCAGGACTAGAGCAAACAAATGCAAAGGAATAAGGTGACATTTAAGTGGCATAGGATTAATGCTCAGGGCTATCTCAAGTGGGGACAGGGAAAAGTGGGGGGATGGGGGAATGGGTGGGGCAGGGGCCATGGCAAGGATAGAGAGGTGAAAGTGAACAAGGTAAGAATGGGAGATTACAAATATGGTGGCTTGGCTGGAACCAGTGACAGTCTTGTTGGAGAACAAGAAAATCCTTAGCTTCCTTCCTTCAAGGCCCAACTTGGTATCAGCTCCTCCACAGGGCCCTTGGGAACACTCTCCCAGCCACTTCACATTGCCTTGGATGGTTGTTTATGAAAGCCTGTGTTGTACTCACCAGTAGAAGGTCAACTCTTCCAGGGAAGGCACTGAGTCATTTCTGTCTGGATCCCTAGCACTCAGAAGAACTGGCACATAGTAGGCACTTAATACATTCTGGCTAAACTGAGCTGAACTCTAGACTATCCTGATTGTTTAATTGTGTGTGTGTTTATATCTAGACCCAGAGACACAGACTGTATCTATGGTTTCATTGGTATAAGGAGCTCCCAGGAAACTCCCTCCTCCAACCAAGGCAGAGAGATTCTCTGAAACTTTGAGTCTGAGATAATGACCTAGAAGACTGAGAGGTCGAGGGACTGGACCAGAGCCAGACATCCTTCAGGTGTCAGAGGCAGGGCCTGAAGCCACTGTCTTCCTGCCTTCCGGGCCACCATCTCTACCTTATGCAACACGCTTCTCCTAGGCACTGCTAAGAGCAATAACATGGGCAGACAAATTTACATGATACAGGACATAGGTAGCAAGTGACCCTCTCCCCAAGTTTGGAGCCTTCTGAAAGCAGAATAACAATAACATCTGCCTCCTAGAGCTGTTTTGAGGATAAAATGAGACCTATAAAGTGCTTTATACCTTTTCAAAGCACTATAAAAATGTGACCTACGTTTAATGTGGTCACCACAAGCTCTCTGTAAGGCACTTTGAGCAAGGCAGAAGGAAACTTCGTAAATTACTGCCTAGAAAATTGGCAAAGAAAAAGCCTTCCCCCTTGAGGGAGCCCACTCCTTACTGGTGAAATCTCCACATATCACAAGCTGAAAAGATAAGGTTGTGAGTGCAATTAAACAATTCCAAAAGCATTCATTATCTATATGCTAGGTGCCAGGGAGATAGCAAAGACAAAAACAAATCTGTGCCTGCCCTCAAGGCTCTTCCATTCTGGAGGAGGGAAGGAGAACTAACGGGTGTGGGGGAGTCAGGGAGAAGTCCAAGCAACCTCTTCTGGGGGTGGCACCTGAACTGAGCCTTGAGGGGTTCCCAGCAGCGGTTGGGGAAGGAGAGCATCCAGGAGTGGACAGAAAAGCAGATGGCCTTCTAACTCTGTGCTCCAGAAAAGGTAAAGACTTTAGAAGCACTTCAAGTATTCCTTAAATACTTTTACAAGTTAAGTTTGGTTATGCTATCACCTGCTATCACCTCTGAAAAGTCTACATCCTCAGGCCTCGGTTTCCCCATTTGTTAAATGAATGGGTTGGACTAGATGACTCTGAGGCCCATTAATTAACTGGTGAAATGTAATACGCATCAGGTAGAACTGGGTGTTACAGAGTTTTTTTTTTTTTTTTAAAAAAGCAGCATACAGTAGGGAAAGGGCAAACTCTGAAATCAGAGGACAGGTTTAAGTCCTGTTCCTCTATACTAAATAACTATATGAAGTCACATCACCTTCTCAGACTTCAGTTTCTTCATGTGAAAAATAGATGTGGCTGGGGTCATTCCTTCCAGCTCTAGCCCTTTGCTCCAATGCTTAAGGAAAGTTTGATTCTTGAAACCAATGACCATCTAAACTTCACCTACTATGTGGACATCCATGGTACTTACTTCCAGGTAGAGTGACTGGAAATTGACTTCTCGTTTAGTTCATTTTTTTAAAGAGCACTTATTAAGTCCCTACTGTTTGTCCTGTCAAGGAGCTGACATTCAGATTTTAGTTAGACTGGAGACCTGGAAGGGCGAAGGTTATCTGTCTAATCCAACCTCCTCATTTGGCAGATGAAGACACTGAGGGCCAGAGTCTCCCAAAGCCACACAGCTAGTAAGGGTCAGAGCCAGGAGAAACCGCTCTCTAAAGCAGGACTAAAATTCCCACCTTTTTCATCCATGGAGCTCTCGAAGTGTAATTGTTTACCATGGTATCAACATACCCAGGCAGGAAGGTGAAGCCATCAAAATAACTCTGTGGGAATAACAATGTTTTTGTGATTTCAGTATGAAGGGGTAAAAAAAAACCAGCACAAGCCTTGTGGTCAACAACCTCCTTGCCAGAGGTGCAAAGGAAAAAACAGGCTTCACTCCATGGCGTAGAGTGTCAAACGCTCCCTCTATAATCCATTAGTCCTAAACAGACATGCATGGAGGTAATTTTATTTTCATGGTAAATGCCTGACTGTGTGCTTAATAATTCATCTAATCCCAGAAGCTGGCATGAATTGGACTAATGCCCGGCAAAGCTCATCAGAGCCACATCCCTGTCATTGTAGGAATTTGTCCAAATAAAGAATCATGAGGACTTTGATAACCTAGAATTTCCTTGGTGTGATATGTCTCATAAGGAGTATTTGTTAAATTGTTAGGCTCAATGAAAGGACCTTTACCATCATCACATCTAAGGCCCTTCTTTTACAAAAGGGAAAACTGAGGCCCATAAAGATTAGGAAAATAAAACTCTCAATTCTACTCTACTAAAATTTATGAGGTCATCTCTACATGTCACCCGCGGTGAGGCGGGGGTCTAGGTTCTGGAGAAAATGTGAAGATGAACAAGGTCCAGCCTGTCTCCCATCAATGAGCCTGCTCTGTCCTAGGGCAACAACACAGATGGACCCATAACTGGTATTCAGCATTGTATGTGCATTAAAAAGGTATAACATGATGTAAGATTTCAAAGAAGAGAGAGGAAAGGAGAGGAGAAGAGAGGAAAGAGGAGGGGAGAGGTGGGAGAGAGAGACAAAGAGGTTGGGGGAAGAGAAATCACCTTCAAGTAATTCAGGAACAAGAGGGTAGAAATCAAAGAAGGCTTCCTGACAAAGGTGGCTTTCGAACTCCATCAGCATCTTCCCTACATATAAGTAAAAGACAGTAGAGCCAGGAATGACTAGAGTACTGGTCTTGGGATAGAGAAGCCTTGGGTTCAAATCCAGACTCTCATACATCTTAGCTATATGACCCCAGGCCAGACACTTAACCTCTCAGGCAACTTCCTCGGGTTTTTTTTTTGTTTTGTTTTGTTTTTGTTTTTTTGCTGCTAAGTCATAAGTCTGGTTGGTCCGTGTTGGTAGAGAGAAGTTACACATTCTAGGCCCAGTGTTCCAAACACTGACACACCCAGTGGATTATAGATTTGTCCCATATTTTTTTGGACCATTGGTATAGAGAACAACCAGTGAGGAAAACTCCCTCCACTGTTGCTGACTGACACATGCCCTGCAATTCCTCATTTACCAGAGTCATCTGGGGCTCTGAGTTTAAGTGCTTTGGCCAGCTTGGATCAGAGGCAGGACTTAGGACCTGGAGAGAGACCCTTCCCTAACATCTAACTCCTCAGGAACAGCTGAGCTGTGCGGGAGAGAAATCCCGAGGTCGCCCTGGCCTGATTTCTATTGATTCCCCTAGTTAATAAAGAGTTAAACAGCGGAGTGTGTTCTTTTATTAAAAGAGAGCGAGAGATGAGTGTTTCAAAGGTGCTGGAGAGGGAAAGCGCCCGCTAAGTGGTCATGCGGCCGGCGCCATTCATCTTCCTAGTGACTATCTGTCAAAAGTGGCAAGATCCCCCGCTAACAGCCCTGACCTGTGCGGTAATGAAGGGAGAGTGCACTGCAAAGTGTCCATTAGGAGGCCGTCGGGAGCACTAAATTGGTGCAGTTTGCTTCAATCTTGGCCGCAAGTCGCAGTGGAAGATAGGTGGGGATCCGCAAGAGGCAATTTTAGCCTGGGATCACTTTTGTCAGATGCCCTCAGTGGGGGAACTGAGTCAGATGCCTGCTTCCAAGTCAGCACGCCCTGCAGTGCCTGGGACCAGGGCTGTGTGACTGGCCGGGGGAGGAGAGCTTCCTCCGGGGGCCCCCCTAATGCTGGACGCCCACCTGTGGCTTGCAAGGATGGCCGCACAGGTGGTCAGGGAAGAGAAAGGACCCAAGCGAGTGGCAATCAATCTGAGAGATGCCCACCACCATCATGCCCACCCAATGCCACCAACTCACAGCCAAGGGTCACCTGGCCAGCCTGCAGAACTTCTAACCCTGTGAGCACTTGCCGATGACCTTCAGCTCTGCTGTAAAATGCAATAAACAAAAGCAGTGTGGGGTTCATTGCTCTCCAAAGGAATTAGCCCTTTTCAAAGGCTGTTTAACTGAGTATCAAGTCGCAGAATCTATGTTTGCGCTAAGTCGCGGAGCCGTCACACAAGCCTGAGCTGGAGATGGCAGCTTTAGCCCTCTGTTTGTTCTGGCGACCCGCATCTGCTGCCGTTTACACGGGCTGGACTTAGATGACAATGATGGCTAGCCTTAATGTGGCGCTCCAAAGTGGACAGGGAGCTCCGGTGACTATGAAGTGTCCCCAGAACTCTTTAGTGCAATCTGAATAGTTTGGGGATTTCTTTGAGTTCATTGGACTCTCCCAACATTCCCCTGACTATTCTCATTTTAAAAATGAAGAGCCTGAGGCTTCGAGAAGTCATGTGAGTAACCCAGGGTTACTCACCTAGTAAGTGTCTAAGGCAGGATTTGAACTCAGGTCTTCCAGGTCCGGTGCTCCATCTGCTTCATTACTATAACAGAAGAAATAAGAGTAGGAAGGGGAATGAGAATAAGTAACAGCTGGCATCTCTAGCACATTTTCAGGTTTCTAAAGTGCCAGAGCCATAAGTAAAAGATTCTGCACTTTGGGAATGAGGCCAACAACCGAGAGGGACCAGGGCAGGGCAGGAGTCCACTGCAGCACCAAAATCAAAACCAAAACCAAACTATGTTTAAATGCTGGCGACTCCTAAACGGAATACCCTGGTAGATGCCCACTCACCCCACCCTAGTTAGAGTTGTGCAAAGTGCTTGATATATATCAGTTTTGCTGTATTGTCATAACCACTCTGTGAGGTGGTACTAGAGATACTATTCTCATGACAGATATAGAAACCGAGGTTCAGAGATGGGAAGGGAGACAAGCATTTACTCTGTGCCAGGTACTGTACTCAGTGCTTTTTATAGTTATTATCTTATTGGATCCTTGCAACAACCCAGGGAAGTAAGGCTATTATTATTGAAGCAAACAGAAGGTAAGTGACTTGCCCAAGGTCTGAGGCTGCATTTGAACTCAACTCTTACTGACTCCAGGTACAACAGTCTATCCACTGTACCACCCATCTGCCTCTATCAGAGAGGTGCAGTGATTTGTTCATGGTCCCCCAGCTCTAAGTGCTAGAGACAAAGGCCCAGAATTTGGACCCAGATTGTCCTGCTTCCAAGCCAGCATTAGCAAGTTCAGCATTTACTACATGCAAAGCCCTGCGCTAGACAATACGTAGATGAATCAGACCCAGTCCCTGCTTGCAGGGAACTCCCATTCTAGCAGTGATTTTTGTCAGTTTGGGTCCTTCCTTCCTGCACACAGCGAGTGGTCATCCCAGACCTTAGGAGAAAATCTGTCTGAGTGACTGAGGTCACGAACATCCCATAACTGGTGCCGGCCCTCCAGTGAGAAGCTGAGTTAGAGCCAAGTGACAAAAGCTGGGCTTTGGATAACAGACACACAGGCCATCTCTAGGCCACTACGTGACAACTTCCCAGGGTGATCAGGCTGCCCAGGCCTAGTACCAGCCAGCAATCTTTAATCAATCAACACTTGTAAAGTATGTACTGTGCACCAGGCACTGGCCTAAGGACTGGGAATACAAAAGGAGGCAAAAGACAGTCCTTGCCCTCGAGGAACTCACAAGCTAATGAGCCAAGGGTTACCATTTTAGTGGATGTTACAATACGCTTTTAAGGCAGCTAGACACCCCAGTGGATAGAATGCTGTGCCTGGAGTCAGGAAGACTCATCTTCTTGAGTTCAAATTCAGCCGCAGACACTTACCAGCTGTGTGATCCCATGTAAGTCACTTGACCCTGTTTGCCTTAGTTTCCTCATCTGTAAAATGAACTGGAGAAGGAAATGGCAAACCACCCCAGGGTCCCTGCCAAGAAAACCCCAAATGGGGTTGCGAAGAGTCCAAAATGACTGAAAAATGACTGAACAACAATATACCAAAATGTATGTGTGCATACATATATATGTACATAGAGAAAATATCTGTATCTATCTATCTATATGCATGTATATATATTCCTGTTGTGAAGGAGGATGACTTGATATGTGGTTTCATTGGGAAAGAGAATTTCCAGTAAGGAAATGCCCTCTTTCACTTCAGATCTGTTCTCTGACTTAAAGTGTTAGCATTGTCTGGGACACTGAGAAGTTATGAAATCACTAAGTTCTATTCTGCATTCAAAATCCATCAGGTCTTTGTAATGGATAGCAAGTTTCATCACGGTCCTCTGGAATTATGGATGCCTTTTGCATTGATCCAGTACCCTAGTTTTAGAACACCACCACCCTTATTTCATCCAGTGCCGGGAACATTGTGTGGAACATAGTAGGCATTTCATAAATTCTTGTTGATGGATAGATTGGTCTTCACTCCACACAGAACACCACTCTATTTTAACAATCTGGAACTGGATTCAGTTGTGTCCATGTTCCAAGTTCATGAAAATAAAGCTCAAGTAATTAGAGACACCGTGAAATTTACAACATGTACAGATCTTGGTTTATTGATTTGGAAAAGAGGGTGCTAATGATTTCAAAGGTTTTATATAATTAATTTTAAGAACTCTGTAGGCTGCATATGTTCTGTCGTACAAGGTGATAAAATGGCGTTGGACCAAATGGCTGAATTTATTTTTATGAAATCAGAACCAAAAAGAGACAATTACTTCTAAACCCTAAATGAATTCCATTCTTCCAAGTTAGTAGGATATTGTCCATTAGAATAGCGTTTGTTTACATAATTAGTAATAAGCCTTGCTATAGCTCTTTAAGTTTTACAAAATCCTTTATGTGTCTTGTTTAATCCTCATTCCATCTCAGCAAAGTAAGCACCTTGAGGGTTAGCACCATTAACTCAAGTAAAGTCTCAAAACTAATAAGTGTTTGAGGCAGAATTCAAATCCAGGTCCCTTCTGCCCCAGCATCCAATCTGCTGTCTATTCTACCTTTCATTTGACCACAGGTAACTTAACCCAAGTCAATGAAATCTAAGCAAAGTTCACTAAAAGCTTATCGAATGACCACACTGGGATAAAGCAAAAGGCGTTGACCTTCTGGGTGTGAAGGCAGTGGGGGAAGTGGGATTTGCCATCATATTTCCTTTAGGTTCTTCAAATTGCTTTATGTGGGACATCACTGAATCAATCAATCGACCAGTAAATATTTATTGTCTACCATATGCCACGCACCATGCCAAGTGCTAGGGATACAAAGAGAGGCAAAAGACAGTCTCTGCCCTCAAAAAACTTACAATCCAATGAAGGAGACAAACATGCAAACAAATATATACAAAGCAAGTACATACCAGATAAATAGAAAATAATTAACAGAGAGAATTTAACAGGTTGCACATACTACCTGAGGCAGCTCAGTGGACAGAGCATTGGGCCTGGAATCAGGAAGACCTGAGTTCAAATCCAGCCTCAGACATTCACTAGCTATGTAACCCTGGGCTGAACCTCTGTTTGCTTTAATCCACCAGAAAAGGAGATGACAGACCATGGCAGTATCTTTCCCAAGAAAGCTCCATGGACAGCATGGTCTATGGGACATGAAGAGTTGAATATGACTGAACAAAGGCATGCTGCCTACACCCCCAAGGTAAAGCAGTACTCACACAATTCTTTAAGTGAAAGTACCACTGAAGCTTGATCCTATCCCATCCAGGGATACTCTCAGTGGGATGCAATGTTTCTTTAATTCATTGCCTTCTTCTTAAAATGCAAATTCATATTATTGATTTCTTCCTATTGTAAAAACCACAAGTCAAACATGGATGATGAGTCATAAACAGCTTCTGGCATTCTTGGTAAGAGATGCCACTATGACCTATCTGTGGCTGCTGCACAGATTACATGGGTTACTTAGAATAATTGACAAGGCAAAATTTTTTGGAATGCACAGGGAGGGGAGTGGAAAAATTCTAAAATGAGGAAATTCACACATTGCTGTCAATGAATTCATGCAAATTATAAGATTGGTCCAACTCAGAATCTTCAGAGGGGAGGGCTGAACAGTTAAAAATATTTTTTTTCAAAAATACTATTTGGTAAAAAAAAAATGATGTAAAGGGAAAAATATTAAGGAGTGACAAGAAAATTTGAAAACAAAAATAGCCTCTGGAGAATGTGACCCTGGCTTTCTTGTTGCTACCTGTACCGATGGTCCTCTTCCAAAACATATCCCCAGGTTTTCTGCTTGTTTTATGTCCTCTAAAGAACCCCTATTTGCAATATGCAAAGAACTGTATGTGATATATAGAGCTTAGCCAGGGACCATATTTTATGCATAACCAGGATTAAGTGCACTGATGATAGATGTCATCTCCCTAACATGGAAATACCCTCGCAAGCCTTCCATTTCCATAACTTTCCTCTGGGGGAACGTCTGAAAATTATTTAAGTTAAAAAGGAAAATGACTTGTTTGGGAACACATGTACTTTTTTTTAATCATCTTTCAGTAATGCTGATCCAGCACGTATGCTAAATTACCGGCTGCAGTGGGAATCTCTTGCATGAAAGGGAGAGTGTGGTTTGGGTGATGGGTCCATGAGGAATATTTTGCTCCAGGAGTAGAGACAGAAGAAAATTATCCAACTACTGAGCCACACATTAAGAACCTAGTCAGCTGTTGTAAATGCGTATCCAACAACAAACCATTATGGATCTTGGGCTTAATTATACTGCCTTATTACACACCTGTATGGGAGGTTACTATTTGCAATACTTGTGGTTTCCTCTATCAAAACAGCATTAATATTATTACCAAGCTTATCAAGACCAGCTACCGCATCTGGGGCCGGGCAGCTGGGGAATCCTTTGTTTTGCCTACAATTCCTATCACCTTAGAAAAGATACCAGTCTTAATTGACAGCTTAGAGGAGCGTCCGATAACATGGACATTTGGTCCATTCATGGAAAGGAAGGAATGAATATTGGCCAAATCATCTGAGTCTTAGACATTCACAAAGCTAGTCAAGAAGGAACTAAAAGCAAAGAGGTGACTGAGGATATCTGGGGTGCTCCCTTTGCTGGGGTACATCACAGTTCATGAACATCTTCTCATAGTCATCCTGTACAAATCTTATCCAAGTCCTTTCATAAATCCTCCATGGAAAGTCCACCCCACATGCCAGGTGCTTCCCCCTACACCTCTCAACATTGTTGTTCTTGTTCAGTTACTTTTTCAGTTGTACCCAATTCTTTGTGACCCCATTTAAGGTTTTCTTGGCACAGATATTGGAGTGGTTTGTCATTTTCTCCTCCAGCCCATTTTTTAAAAATATTTCCAACTCATTTTACAAATGAGGAAACTGAGGCAAATAGGGTGAAGTGACTTGCCCAAGGTAACAGAGCCAGTAAGTGTCTAAGGGCAGATTTGAACTCAGGAAGATGAGTCTTCCTGACTCCAGATCTGGTGCTCAATCTACTACACCATCCAACTGCCTCTTAATATTACATGGCTACCAGTGCCATATGAGGGCTGTCCATCTGTCATGCCTTGCTTTAGCAACTTGACCCTCGCACTGCCTTTTCTGGTCCCACGTGTCTTAGATAATAGTTTTGATGCCACTTTTTTGCACATATTTTGTCACTGGTAATATGTGTGTACGCATATACATACATATATATATATATATATATATATATATATATATATACACACACACACATACATATACATATACCTGTTTCTGTTCCCCATTGCCCTTTTAAAGCATTTAAGACGATTTTTTCTCATTCACTTTCTTTCAAGCACACCACTCTTCAAGAATGCCTGACAAGAAAATACTGAAATTAATTTTGCCTTTCATATTTCTCCAAAGTTATTGTTTCTATAATGTTATTATTAACATCATTCACCGAGTAAAACTGTCTCTTCCTCCTCAAATTTCCTTGAGCCTTTTGACTGGGTCTCTTATTTTGTTATGTACAGGGAATAGCCCCTACGGGAGAATGTAAGCTCCTTGAGGGCATGGAGTACAACATTTCTTATCTTTCTATTCTCATTACCCAGAGTTAAATGTCTTGCTAATTGAGTTCACAAAAGAGGGAAATATTAGTTAATAAATAATCCCAAAATAAAGTCAAAATGGGTTCATGATTTAGGAGTAAAGGCTGATACTATAAGTAATTTGGGAGAGCAAGGAATAGTTTACTTATCAGATTTATGGAAAAGAAAAGAATTCAGGACCCAACAAGAGATAGAGAGCATTACAAAATACAAAATGGATAATTTTGATTATGTTAAATTGAATTTTTTTTGTACAAAAGAAGCCAATGCAACAAAAATTAGGAGGGAAGCAGAAATTTGGGAGAAAATCTTTACAACTAGTATCTCTGATAAAGGCCTCATTTCTAAAATATACAGGGAACTGAGCCAAATATATAGGAATACAAGCCATTCCCCAATTGAGAAATGGTCAAAGGATATGAACAGGCAGTTTTCAGAGGAAGAAATTAAAGCTATCTATAGGCATATGAAAAAATGCTCTAAATCACTACTGATTAGAGAAATGCAAATCAAAACAACTCTTAGATACCACATCTCTCCTGTCAGATGGGCTAAAATAACAAAACAGGAAAATGATAAATGCTGGAAAGGATGTGGGAAAATTGGAACATTGTTACATTGCTGGTGGAGTTGTGAGCTGATCCAGACATTTTGGAGAGCAGTTTGGAACTGTGCCCAAGGCTATAGAAATGTTCATACCCTTTGACCCAGCAATACCACTTCTAGGGCTGTATCTCAAAGAAATCACACAAGCGGGGAAAGGACCCATATGTACAAGGCTATTTATAGCAGCTCTTTTTGTGGTAGCCAAGAACTGGAAATCAAAGGGATGCCCATCAATTGCGGAATGGCTGAACAAGCTGTGGTATATGAAGGTAATGGAATACTATTGCGCCATAAGAAATGGGGATGATACGGACTTCATAACAACCTGGCAAAACCTACACGATGTAATGCTCAGTGAGCAGAGCAGAGCCGGGAGAACATTGTACACAGCCACAGATATATGGATTCCGTGAGAACCAACCCTGACAGACTTCGCTCCTCTCAGTAACACAAGGTGCAGGCACAACTGCAAAGGACTCACGATGGAGAATGCTATCTACATCCAGAGAAAGAACTATGAAGTTTGAATGCAGATTGAGGCACACTTCATTCTCGCCTTTTTCTCTTCTCTTTTGTTTTTGTTTTTGTGTTGGGTTTTTTTTTTTGGTTCTGTTTCTTCTTTCTCATTATTCATTCCATTGGTCGTAATTCTTCTCCACAACTTGACTAGTGTATAAATTAATTCAATGAGAAGTCATTTGTGGTAGTTATATGAGATTCCATGCTGTCTTGGGGAGGGAGGCAGGAGGGAGGGGAGAAAATCTGGAACTCAAAATTATGTAGAACTGTCTGTTATAAACTAAAAATAAAAATAAATTTAAAAAAGTAAAAAAAATAAGATAAAATAAAATAATCATGTTATGAATCACATTAGATGAACCATCTTTTACAACCAGTTCTAAATATTTGAGAATGGCTCACTCAGTGTACATATGCTTGAGTAAGAGGGTCATTATCCATGAAATGTTTAAAGAAAAAAAAGCAGAGGAGGACCTCCAGTGCATGGAATGGATCCCCTATGGAGGATCTGCAGAAAGACATGGCCAAGAATCCCCCAGGATAAGAAGAGCATAGGGGATCTGTGATTTGCACCAAAAAACAGAGTATGCGCACTGAAAACATCACAGAGCCTTAACAAATCTTAGCAACACTCTGGGCCTCAGTTTCCCCTTCTCTAAAACTAAGATCATTGAACTAGGTGACTATCTGGGTCTTTTAAAGCTCTGAGTGCATGACCTTCTGATCTACTGATGTATTGAGGTGGAGAATGAGAGATAAGTCTTAACAGTGAAAACACTCTGCAGTGATAAACCAAGGACACAAGAGGATTAAGTGGATTAAGAGCAAAAATTTCAAAAGTAATAAATAGGAAGTTTAATTAATTATAAACATATATAATCTGATTTGTTTCCTTGAGAAGTCCCACATACACTAAAATATTCATTATTAAAATTTTGGTGGGGTTTAGTGACAAAAAACTGGGATCATATTAAATGCCCATTGATTGAAGAAAGGTAAATAAAGTGTGGCATACGGATTTCATGGAATATTACTGGGTTGTAAAAATAAACAGATAGGATGAATTCAGAGAAACATGGGAAGTTTTGAATGAGCTGATGCAAAGCGATGGAAACAGAACAAGGAGAACAATATACACACAAGCACCACCAAGGGCCAACATGGGGCTAGTGGACAGAGCACAAGGACTTCAAATCCTGCCTCAGATACTTAGCCATTGTGTGACTCTGGCAAAACACTCACTTAGCTTTTCTGAGTTTCTGTTAAATGGGGATAATTGTATAAACCTCCCAGAGGTGTTATGAGAATTAAATGTGGTGCTGTCCATAAAACACTGGACTCTCAATCAGGAAGACATGCCCAAATTCAGCTTCAGACACTTGCTGGCTGTGTGACTCTGGGAAAGTCACTTAAATGCTGTCTGCCTTAGTTTCCTCATCTGTAAAATGGGGATGATAATAGCACCTATCTCCCAGGGCTATTCAGAAGATCAAATGATGTAATATATATAATTGTTCTTGTAGCTGTAGAAATGCTAGCCATTATTACTATGATGAGTAAAATAAATAAAAACACTCAAAGTCAGCCATGGTCTGATTGATGACCTGGTCTGATTGAGGAGTACTGACCAATCTTGGTCCTGTGGAGCAGATGACGAAATACACTTTCTTTCTCTTGATAAGATAAAGTGGCAGGGAACTGCAGGTTCTGAATGTCCCATACATGGCTACTCTCCAGGTTGGGTAACTGTTTTTTTGTGTGTGTGTAACTGTTTTGCTTTGTTATTAGGGAGGATTCAATGGATGGGGCGGGTGGGAGTGTATCAGGAAATGACTGTGGTATGAAAAATAAAAAGGTAATAACATAAGATAATAAAATAAAGTAAAACAAAATGTTCATGACATTTAAAAAAAATACAATGTATATCTCTAACTGGTTTTCACAGTAAATAGACCTGTCAGAAATTCATTGGACCCTAAATCTATACCACTTGACTACTGTCTCCTTATTCAATCATTTTGCATCTATACTCTACCACTGCCTGTCATGAAAAAGAATGACTCACGTGTCTTGAGTTCATTCCAGCAAGACACCTTTCCAGGTTGAGGTGCGGGTGAGGGAAACATAAGGTTGCCCCGTGGAAGACAACACATGGGCTGAGGAACTTGACCCTATTATCATAATGAAAATAATACTGTTACCAGGGCATAAACAACAAATGGCGCCCAGTGCTCTGAGAAAATTAAAATTCTATTTGAAAATCCCACCGGGTCCAATCCCAGTCCCAAAGATGAAGTCTGATAGCTTCTCAGGAAGACAAGAGCTTGGTAAAATGCAGGGTTCTGCTCCATGAAAACATCATAATACAAGCACAAGGAGAGCAGCTGAATAATATTATTGACTTACAGCAGACATCAGGACAGAGCAGATGGTGATACAACAAAAAAAAAAATCAGCAGCGGCAACAGCTCCATCTCACCTACTGTCAATTGTAAAAATAAATTGCATTGCACTTATGGGCATAGGAAATGTGATTTGTGTATGTGTATTGAGAACTTTGCTTAGCCTAAAGGAGAGATCAAATACAAGGTCTCTCTATGCTCAAGTTTATCTGGTTCTCCTCTAATTTTCAAGATTTCTTCTTTTGTACTTGTTTCAGGGTTGTACATTTATTTTTGAGGGTTCCTTTTTTTTAGTTGTATGCCTAGTTCTTTTATCTTTTTTACCCCTGTTTTTTAATATGAGTTTTCACAGCAGACATTTTCCCCCAAGGAAGTAGAGATTAAATATAACTCCAAATACCACATTTCCAGGGCTTTTCAAGGCTGAACAGATAAAATCCTGAAGAAATACTGACCTAAGTCAGGATCAGTTTTGAAATATCCGTATCAGTGTAGAAACAAACTCAACTTTAGTTTTAATCAGCATTTGGGAGGGAGAGGGGAATGAAGGGAGAGAAGAGTCTTTTACATTTCATTAAAAAGAAATTACTCTTGGTCTGTGCATTCCAGCAACATATCTCTCAAGGACTGACCCTGAGGAGAATCCTGTTGATGGACCAACAAGGTAATTGTTAGGATCTTCTATGATTCTCACAAAGTCAGTTCTCTAGTTTGGAAAATCAGCAAATTATTTAAATGCCTCTGCCTAGTCTAGAAATTTAATCTAGGCCTTTATTCCATTTTAGGTTACCTATTTGGAGGAAGATGAGCTGGCCTTCACTGAGGTTTACAGAATTACATTATGCATTCAAAATGATACAATAAACTAAGCAATCCAATGGTTTATGGTAGAAACAACCGCAAAATCTCCATAGCTTGCAGTAAAATGTGGAATGTTGCCATCTGCCCACAAAACAGATCCCCAGGTGTCTGTTTCACAGTGGTTCTGTCCCATTCCCTATCATTCAGGTGTGCCACCGTTCCAGAAGAGAGGCCATAGTCATGCCTGGGAACACAACTCTGTTTCCAGTAATTCCACAAACCAACTGCATGTGATCATCAATCCATCATCCCTTTCAGGAAAGAGTAGTGGATCCTTGAAGCCAGGGTCCTGAGCTTTGTTCCAACGTGGTGGCCCCTGAAGGCATGAGGGGATGAGGGCAGTATTCAAGAGTTCCTGTTGTCTCTGGGACATAGGATTAGGAACCTGTTGGGATTCTTGGTTTCTTCTGGTCCTGGTTCCTCCAAAAGAAGGACTCATGACCTATCATATCTCATACCAAAATCAAGACAATCTTCCTAGTGAGTTCTAAACCATACTGGATGAGACATGAGGAACCCTTGGAGAACTTTCATAGACTTTGCATTGGAAGGAACCTTGAAGGCTAACTAATCTAACTCCATTTCACAGTGAAGGAAAATGGCCCAGAGAGATCAGCTGTAGAGCCTAATTTGACACATGCAATAAGTGGCATGAACTATGGAACCTTTTTCCTGTCAGGTTTCCCAGACACTGAACACACCTCTCCTGGTAACATGGCAGTGTGACCTGTACAGCCACCCTGTCCCTCATTTTTAAGGGGAGAGACAAGTCTGCTGCATTGCCATCTGGCAACTACCTTCCCCCTTTGCCCTCATTCCACACTTCTCCGTAAGAGTTAAAAAAATAAACAAGGACTACGTTGAAAAATGACCAACTTCAGAATGCGTCTAATCTAATACAATGGAAGGAAATGGGAAGAGAGGTTTCAATTTGCAGAATGTTGTTTCAGCAGTCCTTTTGAGAACTAATCCCCAGGGTCTGGCACAGTCCCTGGCACATAGTAGGTGTCTAATAAATGTTTAGTGATTTTTTTTCAAAGTCACATTTGATTATCACCAACGTTTCACACCCATTGTCACCTTTGAGCCTCATCACAACTTTGGAAGGTACCAGCTCCGTCTTTCACAGACGAGAAATCCAAACCCAAGAGAGATTAAGAGACTGACCCAGGGCCATACAGCCAGCATGTATCAGAAGCAGGCTCTGAACCCATTTGGTCTTGCTACCTCTAGATTTGGTTAAGAAGTTTTCTAATAAGGGGCATTTTATTTATTCATTCGTTTATTGCTTCTCATTGATAAGGTGCATTTTAATAGGAATAACTATCTATAAAGTCTTGCATTTAAGTTAAATAACTCAATGATCACAAGTACAAGATGGGGGTGGAAAAGATCTGAGGGTTTTAGGGGACCCCCATTATCTAATGGCATGCCTTGTGAGCAGAGGCTGCTGATCTCACTCAGAGCCACTTTTCTCTCCATCAATGTCCAGCGATGAAAGTTCCTTCCCCTCCCTGGAGCTTGACATTCACCTGTTTCTCTCTTTCTTCCCCAAGTCTAAGGCTCTAAGAAAAATTGTAAAGTGGAGAGTTTTTCTTTCTTCACATCGCCCTGAGACCCGCTGAACCCAACGAAGGGAAGTTGGATCTGTGGAGCCGCCATAAGGGATAGGCCCTGACTGCTACCTTCTGTCCCAGCCACAATGGAGAGAACACCTCCTTCAGTGTTCGCCTTGCCCACAACCATAGACAGTGTGGCAGCATGACCCAGCACACGAGACATTCCAAGGTAGCAGCACAACATAAATGGAGTCATATGAGGAAGCCTCTAAGGTACCAGCCCTACCCCAAATGCATTATCTCACCTGGTTGCCCTTTCTTCTCTCTCCTCTCCCACTCTCCTCTTCCCTGCCTCCCTCTCTCATTTTCTCCTCCCTCATACTTTCTTCTTTTCTTTTATCCCCTTTCATCTCTATTTTTTTCTCCTTCCTATTTTTCTTCTCCTCTCCCTCCTTCTGTACCCCTTCCTCTTTTCTTTCCTATTCTCTCTCATTTCCCTCCCTCCTTTTTCCTCTTGTCCTATGTCCTCCATCTCCCCTCTTCTCTGTACTTTATGTTCTATCTTCTTTTCTCCTCCTTCCCTCTCTTTCCTTTTATCCTCCCTTACTTTGGTCCTCAACCCTTTTCTCTCCTCTCTCTTTTTTCTCTTTTCTCACTCACTCTTGTGTTCCTTTTGCCCTCTCTCCCTCCCTGTTTTTAGACCTTCCCATTCTCTCTTCTCTCCTCCCTCTTTTTCCTCCTCGCCCTTTTCTTTTCTCCTCCTCTCCTCTTCACTATACCTTTCACCTTCCTCTCTCTCTCTCATTTTCTCCTCCTTCCCTTTCTTCTCTCTTTTTTCTTGCCCCTCCCTCTCTTCTTCCAGAGTTTAAATCTGGTCTTACTGAAGTTCTTATGTGGCCTCTGATAAGTACTAGCTGTGTGACCCTGAGCAAGTCAACCTAACTTCAGTTTGCCTCAGTTACCTCATTCGTAAAACGGGGATGATAAGAATAGCATCCTTATCATGAGGATTAAATGAGATAATAATTGCAAAGTGCTTAGCATAGTACCTAGCACATAGTAAGCTATGTAAATCTTAGCTATTATTGTTATAGGGGCAGCTGGGTGGTGTAGTGGATAGAGCACCAGGCCAGCAATCAAGAAGCCCTGAGGTTAGATTCAGCCTCAGATACTTACTAGCTGTGTGACCCTGGGCAAGTCACTTAACCCTGTTTGCCTCAGTTTCCTCATCTGCAAAATGATCAGGAGAAGGAAATGACCAACCACTCCAGTATCTCTGCCAAGAAAGCCCCTCTCTCTGCATAGACCCTATCCTGTCTCTTCCTTTCCTATCCTGTCCTCCTTTTCTCACCTATCCAGTCCTATCCTATCCTATTTCCCTCTCTGCCTTCCTAGGGACTGTGTGACCTGAGTAGAGTGCCCAGTTTATGGCCAACAATCATACCTCTCCCTTACAACGCCCTGGTTAAATGCTGCCTTAGTGTATTGAAGAGTTCTTGGCTCACTCCTAAGGACTCTGTGACTTGAGTAGAGTGCCCAGTTTATGGCCAACAATTATACTTCTCCCTTACAATGCCCTGGTTAAATGCTGCCTCAGTGTATTGAAGAGTTCTTGGCTCACTCCTAAATGACCCCACTGGCCCCTCCTGAGAATTTGAGGGATTGAACAGCTGATCTGCCCTCCTAATACTCCTAATAACTCTCACCAGAAAAATAATGAAAGTAGAACCCCAAGATATGTATTATCATATATCTAGAGGGGGAAGGAACCTCAGAGGCCATCTCAACCAACCACCTCATTTTACAGATGTATTAGAAATGAAGCAGGAGTCCCTGGAGCCGTTGGCTACTCCAAGAGATCAGATCTGCCTCGCCTTCCCTGCTCTAAGTGCAGGGCTTTGCTTTAGGTTTCAGTCTTCAAGATCACAGATTTCAGACATCTGCCTACTTTTTATACATCTGAAAAGACATAAGAGTTAGACTATTCTTTCAGAAGTCAGCTACAATGGGAGCTCCATAAATTGACTCCACATCTACCCATCTCTGCAATGACAGAGAAAGAGAAAGTTGTCTTTGTTTTTTTTAAAGCTAAAATGCTGATTTTTCACCAGCCCCATCTTTGAAGATTTCTCCCTTGCAGATGCATATACTGTGATCTTTCCCTTCCAGAGCATGGCAGAATCTCAGCCAATCATTCCCAGAGTCCAGGGACTACTGTCAGCCGCCCCACCACAGAGCTGACAGCTGTGTCCTTTCGTTAGCAATGTCATGTGAGAGGGAGGGCAGAATATGTTATAAATGTAAGGGGATGAATGTCAGGAGGAGCAGGATCTGTGTGCGTGTGTGCATGTTGTGTGCATGCGTGCATGAGTGTGTGTCCAGGCTGGCATTTCTGCCTGCTCAGATACAAATACAGATTGCCCTTTTGGTGATTATAGGCTCCTTGATACAGAACTGGGAAGGACCCGAGAGGCTGTCAATTCCAACCTCCTGATTTTACAGAAGAGTTTCAGAGAAGGGGAGGGATTTGCTCATGGGCACAGACGGAGGTGGTAAGTATCTGAAACAGAATGTGAATCCAGCTCTTCCTACCTCCAGGTCTAGTGTCCTGCATAGTACATTATGTTTCAGATGAGAAAATTGATACTCACAGTAGGTCAATGACCTCTCCAAAGTGGCAGAGGTGACATTTGACCTCAGGTCCTATGACTCTAATCTCAGGCTCTTTCTAAGGATCTTCAATAAATGTCAATTGATTGTTTAGATTTTAGACCAGACCTGGGATTTCATAGTGGTGTTGGAACTCCCAGGAAGGAAACTCTCTCTACCTATTCAGATTAGCACCCAGTGTCTAACCAGCTCCTCGAGATTCATGGTAGGTGTCCCCAAATCTCTACCCAACCGGTGACTGAGAAGCTTGAGTCCAGAAAGACTGGGAGCAGATAGAGAGAGATGTGTGGCACAGAGGAGCAGTCAGAGAGCTGCTGGAGGCTTCTTCTCTGCTTTTGTTATCACCTGCATATACCTTCCTACTCTTACACGGTATTTGCCATTAAAATGTGTGCTCCTTGAAGGCAAGAACTGTCTTTGCCTTTCTTTGTGTCTCCAGTGCTTAACCCAGTGCCTGGAATACAGTGAGTGCCTAATGAATGCTTTGTGATTGATTCTTGATTGATTGCTTGGAGAGGTAAGAGGAAAACCCAGAAAGTGTGATGCCTGTGAAGCCAACAGCCAGGAGAGGATATATAGGAGGAAGGGTGATCAGCCTGGCCAGATGATGCAGAAGAGACAGAATAGGAGACACTCTGAAAAGATGCCCCAGTTTCATGTTCTAGTCCGGAGTACTGGGCCAGGGGCAGCATTCCCAGAAAAGTCTAAGGTCATGTCACATGCACGTAGACTAGAGAGTGAATGTGCCATCAAAGCTTTTCTCTAAGGGCTTTCTCAAAGCCCTTTGGAGTTACTACTCCTTAAATACCACTCAGATCTGAGGAGAGAGAGAGCGAGAAAGAGAGAGAGAGAGAGAGAGAGAGGGAGAGACAGAGAGAGCGCAATGTAGTAAGGGCTGGCATTTCTCACATAATATAGAACTGCAAAGAGCTTTCTATGTTAACTGAAAATCAACATTTCCGTGGGGCCCCACCATCCTCACAGTAGCAATGGGAAATTGGCGATGCAAGTCCAATTATCCCCATTTTGCAGATGATGACATATTGTTTTTTGAAATCACCTAGTCTTCTGAAAGTCCCTGGGCGACACATGGCATGAGTACTATGATTCCTATTTTAACAGATGAGAAAAACTGAAACTCAAAAATATTGACGTGCCCAAGGTCAGAGAAATACTAAAGGGCAGGGTTTAGATTTGAATCCAAGTCTTCTGACTCAGGATCTAGAACATGAATCCAAATCAGTCCCTTACAACCTAGATGACCTTAAGTAAGTCACCTAACCACCCTCTAACTAGTTTCCTCATCTGTAAAGTGAAGATAATAATTGCATCTAAGTCACAGTGCTGTTATGAGGGCCAAATGAGATAATATACATGAAATGCTCTGCAAACTTAGTGTTCTATAGAAAGAAGTGCTAGGTCTTTTCCCAAGGTCCTTTGTCCTTCACTGTTCTCTCTAGGCAGGATGCCTCTGATCGCTCTATAGCTCATAGAAACTGACCTTTCCCCCCTAAAATTACAGGCTCATTAACTTTGAACCCCAAAATCTTCTTTGTGATCTTGATTCTCTAAACATTCACTTTCCTCCTCTCCCACTCCCCCATAAGGAGACTTGGCACATCAAAGAGTTCGTCAGTCATTCCAATGATTTGGCTGCTCCAGGGTTCATTCACGTCTTCTCTGAAAATTGTTCAATTTTAAAAGAGAAGTTCCCCCCTCCGAAGCTCCAAGCCTCAATAGTCACTGTGGTTTAGCTTCCTGTGGGTCTGCCTGTGGACTAACTCCCCCAAGAAAGCTTGTGCATGTAAGTGGCGATCTCTGTTATTGGGATCACACACTGGAGAGTCTTGCCTGTGCAAGGTGCTTAGCAGATGGGTTATTAGAACACCTACTGATCATTTAAGGTAAGATTTTAATGCAATTCCAGGCTGAGAAATCCAGAAATCATGGGCTCCCCAGTGGCATCCTTCAGCCATGTCTGACCACTCGGGGCAGATGCTAAAAAGCATGTGAATATTGCCTGATCTGTTTGTATTTTCTTCTTTTGAGAGCCCCCATGCCAATGGTTATTTACATGGTACCAAGAATTGTAAATGAGGGCACAAAGTGAGAAGACTGGGAGTCTCTTTAAATACCTTGTCCAGTTGTAGCTCCTCTCATCATGACTACCGACACCCCCACAGATTATTCTCTAGGATCATCATTCAATTTCCATTCTATTCTAAAGGAAAACACCCCAGTTAAACCCATCTCCAGATGGGAACCCTATTGGCAGCATAATCTGAGCCCTGGCAGGCAGCTGATGAACCTTTCAAATTCTCCCAAGGTGATGAGACATTATTCTTCCTTTTTATGTGCTGTGGTTCATTGAGGGTCATTTGTCATCCTGTTACACAGCAGGAATGATGTTCACAAGGTTAAAATACACCCTTAGGAAACAGCCTCTGTGGCTACCTGGGCTACCACTGCATTCTGGGCCCTCATAAATTCCTGGAGGTATTTCCTGACTCATCTGTGCCTTGGGAAGAAGTGTTCTGCCTTAATGTGTGTGCCCCTGTATTCATATGGGTCACTAGGATCTGGTCTGCATCAGACCCTCAGAAAGACAAAATGATTGGTGGATATGCCCTCCAATCCCTTCACCAGATTTGGGCCAAGCCACTTAAAAGACATGCTGAGCAGTGTGTGCTCTCTGAGAGATACAACTGGTTACAGATGTCAGAGCCGGGAAGGACTAGAGAGCATATTGAGTCTCCTCTCCACCCCACCCAGCCACTTACTTTACAGATGAGGAAACCTGGGAAGCTCAGAAAGAAACTTCGGCAGCTTGTTTCCACTGCAAACTAGTCAGTTGTAAAAGTAAGCCCCAGTTCAGCACGCTTTCTCAGCACCCTGCTCATCCTAATGAGGAAAGAAAGTAGGTGCATTTTTTTTCTTGTGAGCAATTTGTGATTTCAAAGTCACAGTTCCAAACCCACAGGTTTGGACCAATAAGAAAAGCACAGTGAGATGGGAGCAACATTTAGATTAAATGTTCCCTGGGGCAAAAGAGGGCCAACTCAAGCTGTGAATTGAGGCATCTAGGGGTCGGTAGTGCAGTGGTGTCAAACTCAAATAGAAATGGAAACCACTAATCCATACATAAGCATCCCTATGGGCCACATATTGACAGCTGTAAAATGTAAGGTCATTCGTTTTACTGCAGTTTTATTGTATTTTACATATTTTGTTAAATATTTCTCAATTGTATTTTAATCTGGGTACAGGGCTATGTGTTTGAGACCTCTGGAATAGTAAATAGATTTCTAGTTTTGAACTGGATTTTCTGGATTTAAACTAAGGAAAGACCCAGGTTCAAATCCTGCTCCAGACACTTAATTAGTGGCTGTGTAACCCTGGTAAGTCATTTAAATTTTCTTTGCCTCAGTTCCTTGTCAATAAAGTGAGGGAGTTGGAGTCAATGACCTCGAATTTCTTTTCCATCTCTAAATCTATGACCTTTGAGTCTTGAGCAAACTGCCCTACAGCTCATTTGTTAAAGGACAAGAGGAAGGGTGGTGAGAGGAGAAGGTGAGTTTTAAGGTAACTCTAGGCACTGGGGCCACGTGATATCTGTCACCCAGTGCTATGAAATGAAAAACAAACAAGAGTGAATACCTGGCTTTCCCAAGAGGCAGACTGGTGTAGGGGAAAGATGACTCAATTTGGAGTCAGACCTGCATCTGAGCCTTGATTCCATCATTTACTGTGTGATCTGGGAAGGGTCACTTTCCTTCTCTGAACCTTATTTCCTCATCATCAAATAAGAGGGTTGGATGACATTATTTCCAAGGGGTTCCTTCCCACTCTAACATTCCATGAGTCTATACTTAAAATGGGTCCAACGGAGCCACCTCCATGGCTGAGACAAAGCCCCACCCTTCTGCCACCCACTGTGTGCTGCCCTTTTCTTATGTCTTTTCTGTGATGTCTATTTCAGCCTTATTTTCCCCGTATAAAATCTCTCTGGGTGGGCAGGAGGATGAGCGAAGTACACCCTAGCCCAAGTTGAGACTCTCCTAGGGCTACTTCTTGGCTCTACTTTGGTCTATCCCAAAGAAGCCTTGGCATAATTAATAATCATAGAATTTAAGAGTGGGAAGAGAACACAATGGTCATCCAATCCCACTTATAATGGAGTTGAAATTTCTCCAGTCATGCCATGCACCCAAACTGGCCATCCTGCTTCTGCTGTCAAACCACCAGTCCATTCCCCTGTGGGGCAACTCTCATGGCAAAGAAGCTTCTTGACTTTAAACCAAAATCAGTTTCTTCCTAACTTCTGCCATTGCTCCCAGGTCTCTAGGGCCAAGAGGACAAGTCCAGTGCCTATTTCATATGACAGTCCTCCAAATACTTGAAGACAACCAACATGACTGCTCCACAGCTTTTCTTCTGTTGGGCAAACTTGGTTCATAGGATCATAGATGTCAAGCTGAGAAGGGACATCAGAAATCATCTAATTCAGTCCTCCCATATGTAGGTGAGGAAGCTGAAAACAAAAGAGGCCTGAGGTCATGCAAATAGGAAAAGATTTCAAACCAGGGTCTTCCAGTGTGGCACACTGCACTCTCCCCTCTTCCGCATTCTACTGATCCTGAGATAATGTCTTCTCCAGGACTCTCACATGCCTGGTTGCCTCTTCTAGACATGGTTCAGCTGATCAATGTGTTTCCTAAAGTTTAGGATATGCATGGAATACTATGCTCAGGTTCTATCTTTGTAACCACATCACTTGAATCAATGCCTAATAATAATAGTCACTTAATAAGTGACTAGCTTCTTGAATTATGTTGAATAAAAATTACAACAGATAAGCAAACACCGTTTTTCAAACCATGAGTCTTCAAGGTACTTTGGGAGGTAAGGTTCATTTTCATGAGGATTCTGACAATCTTGCTGGGGAAAATGTAGTCTTCAGCTGCAAATCTTTAAGAGGAATATTTATTTGGGGACTAATAATGCCATCTGTAGGCATTTAGGGGACCCCTGATTCTTTTCTCTCTTCCTAACTTTTCTGCTCCTTTCCTTCTCATTGGTGACTACTGGTGGGTGGCTGGGAAGGTAAAAGAAAATATGTAAATGATTCATTCAGGTCTGTTCTTTGTGGACAGCTCTCATCCAAGGCACTTCAGTGATTAGTTAATTAATGAATTGGGGAGAAAATCTGGATTTCCTTTAGTCACATTGGTTCTGTTCTCTGTCACCTCAAGTGATCAGAAGTTGTTGTGACTTTTTCTTTTCAGGATTATTAATAAATGCAAAGTTGATAAAAATCATAAAGGCTCTCCCTTCTATTCCCTTTCTTTCCCTGGCTCCCCTTCCCACCCCTTGCCTTGCCCTTCCTCCCATTCCCTCCCTTCCCTTTCATGTACCCATGATCTTATCCATGTGGACACTGACTCCTCCCTGTGAAAGTCACAGCCCATCCATACCTTTTCATCCTGTGTGATTCTTGTCCATATCCTACCCTCACCAATCCTCAATAGAGAAGCCACTCAAAGAGCTGGAGCCCCTCCTCTAGGTATTCTGATACTCCATGAGGAGCAGTGCAGTCTTTGGACTAACCATTATCCCTCACCCTCACTACATAACCAGCCCAGCAGCTTTGCTCATCACACATTTCGTAGATATTGTCCTTCAAATCATTTCTTGCATACAAGTCTTCATTGCTGATATGCTGCATCCTCCTTACCTCCAACTATCTAATCTCCACCCAAATTCCTCAATCTCATCCATGCCTTTTCATGAACGGCCCTCCATGTCTAGAACGCTCTTCTTCCTCATCTTTGAATTATAAAATCCCCAGCTTCCTTCAATGCACAGCGCTGGTACAGCCACCCAATACAGGAAGCTCTTCTTCAACCCCCAGTTCTGATCTCCTCTTGAAATCTCTTTGTATTCAGTTACTTGTGTATATATTGTTCCTCCCCGGGTGAATGCAAGGGCCTTGAAGGCAAGGGCTGTTTAATTATTGTCCTTATCTCTCCCCAGCACATAAGACAGCTCCAATCATGCAGTAGGTCCTTAATAAATGGGGAGCTGAACATGTATCTCCCCATTGTCCTTAGGGTCATGAAGGCATGCTGAACAGTCATGTAGCATCACCAGAAGACTCAGGTTAAAAATAAAGGCCGGGGGCAGAGCCAAGATGGCCGCATGAAGGCAGCGTCTTACTGGAGCTCTCTCACAAGGTCTGTCAGATTCCTACAAAAAAGTGAATTTGGGAAGATTTGAGAGAGTCAGAAACCACGAGCAGTCTGCGTGGGGCAAACTTCCGAGCCGGGAGTTTCTGTTCTCCAGAATGGTTGGATCAGTTTACAACTCCACCAACAATTCATTTGTGTTCCTATTTTCCCACATCTCTAACATTTATCATTTTCCTGTTCTGTCATGTTAGCCAATCTGATAAGTGTGATGCGGTACATCAGAGTTGTTTTAATTTGGATTTCTCTAATCAATAGTGATTTAGAGCATTTTTTCATATGACTATATATAGCTTTAATTTATTCATCTGAAAACTGCATGTACATGTCCTTTGACCATTTATCAATTGGGGAATGACTTGTATCCTTATAGATTTGACTCAGTTCTCTATATATTTTAGAAATCAGGCCTTTATCAGAGACACTGGCTATAAAAATTGTTTCCCAGCTTTCTGCTTCCCTTTTAATCTTGGTTACATTGGCTTTGTTAGTGCAAAAACTTTTTTAATTTAATGTAATCAAAATTATCCATTTTTCATTTCATAATGTTCTCTTTCTCTTGTTTGGTCCTAAATTCTTCCCTTCTCCATAGATCTGACAGCTAAACTATTCCTTGCTCTCCTATTTTGCTTATAGTTTTACCCTTTATGTCTAAATTGTGTACCCATTTTGACCTTATCTTGGTATATGATGTAAGATGTTGGTCTATTACTAGTTTCTGCCATACTAGTTTCCAGTTTTCCCAGCAGTTTTTGTCAAATAGTAAGTTCTTATCCCAGAAGCTGGAGTCTTTGGGCTTATCAAGCAATAGATTACTATAGCCATTGGCTTCTGTGTCTTGTGTACCCAACCTCTTCCCAACTGATCCACTATTCTATTTCTTAGTGAGTATTAAGTAGTTTTGATGATTGCTGCTTTATAATACAATTTAAGATCTGGTACAGCTAGGCCACCTTTCCTGGTGCAATGATATTTCATTACATTCACATATTGACTGGTTCTTATTGCTCTCTGTGTGGCCCAAACCAAATGCCCATCTTTGTCCGAGACTTCAGTCTATCTTCTAATGTTGTCGCTCCCTTGATCCCTCAGCCCCAGGGATAGTCTACTTTGCTGGTTTCCTCCTATGTCTTTGTCTGCTCCTCTTGATTTTACTGGCTCTGCTTTCTCTCTTATCACAATAGCACTGTTTGATGATCACCTATTCAACTACAACCAGGTCCACTGGACTGTTGACCAAAGTGTCCATTCAAATCCATAGTCCACAAACCTTCATCCATACTTCTTTTATCAGAACAAACCAGATGACTGTAAATTCCAAGTAAAATCAGGATAGGCCAATAATAGGAACTTGAATCGGCATTAAAAACTTGTAGTATCTCTTTTTGAAATGGCTGCTATCCCCAAGAGAGTCCCCCAAGGTGCATTAGTCTCTGCTCCCAGGTAACTACTTTCCTCTCAATTCAGTGGGAGGGAGATATATATCAGTCACTCATGGAAAGGTGATAGAGAAACTCACTGCAGCTGTAGATAATGCTGTAAGGTGCTTGGGAAACAAAGGGAAATCTCAGATCATACCTCTCAGAGTCATAATTAAGGCTAGATTGGATACAGCAGCCATTTTATTCCTATCTTGTTGGCTAATCACTGCCCCGCTTCTTCAACCCTACATCTTCATGAGACTTTTCTCTGGGTGTTTCAAAAATGCCTGTACTTGGTGGCTCTTCATTCTATCAATTTATACTAGACTTTCTAGGACACAGAACATCAGTGTAAGCAAATCCAAGAAGCATTTAATTGTTATTATATGCCAGGTACTGTGCTGGACACTGAGGATAAAAGATAAAACAAACACAAGATCCCTTCCCTCAAGAACCTTACATTTTACTGGGTTGGGAAGCAAGACACCACATGTATATATGGGATGAATGAACAAATGAACAACAAAGTATTTATTGAGTGCTTATTATGTGCCAATAACTAAGCTGAGCAAGATAGTTCCTACTCTCAAGAAGCTTCCAATCTAATTTGGGGAGAGAACACAGACAGGAGGCTATGAAACTATGTACAGGAGAATTTGAGAAGAAGAGGGAGAACATAGAAATTAAGGGATTGGGAAAATCTTCTCCTCAGAGCTAGCACATGGGTTAAACTTTACAGGAAGCTCAGGAACAAAGGAGAAAAAGATGAGGAAGGAGAGCAATGGAGCCACAGGGGACAGCCTATGCAAAGGCATGAGCTAGAGTGCTAAGTCTGGGGAATAGTATATAGGACCATATAACCAGAACCTATAATACATGAAAGAAAATAATAGGCAATAAGGCTGGAAAGATAGACTGGTGCCAGATTATAAATAGTTTTAAATGCCAAGCTGAGGCATTTATGTTTTATTCTAGAAGACAATAGGGAGTCTTTGAACATTCTTGAGCATAAAACTTTTGCAAAAGAGAATGTGCATGTATAGCATCAACAGAAAAGTAAATGCAAATATTGTTGTTGCTTCATCATGGACAACTCCTTGTGACCCCATTTGGGGTTTACATGGCAAAGATACTAGAGGGATTTGCCATTTCCTTCTCCAGATTATTTTGCAGGTGAAGAAACTGAGGCAAGCAAGTTTAAGTGACTTGCCCAGGGTCACATAGCTAATAAATGTCTAAGTCCAAATTTGAATTCAGGTCTTCCTGACTGCAGGTCCAGCACTGCACCACCTAGCTTCCCAAATAAGAATGCATAGACAAGAACTGAGAGGGAGTGACTGAAAATGTTCAATGATAGTTTATATTTTAAAATTTGTTTAAATGTAAAGAGTTATTAGGCAAGTTTAGCTGGTTGCATTGATGTCCCATCCTAAATGTTTAATAAAGCATTTGATTTTTTTCAGATAGATAACAATGGATGATTGTGGCTGGACACACCCTCTGACACATACCTTGTGGACATCCCTATTCCTCAGTGCCAGATGTAAACCAAGCGGAGGGAATAATGGAGGCAAGAAGGCTTTTCTTTCTTGTGGGGCAGAGAGGGTATATTGTTTGCAGTAATCCAGATACAGAGTAGAATTGGGCTCTGCATTCTGTTTGACAGAAAATGCTAGGACATACAATTAAACTAAAAATGGCAAAGTTATCACAGCTTAAAAAAATCCGAGATCTAAGCACTTTCTAATACATGTGATATAGCACAACTTGACTTTGTTGAGACAATTTCTATTTTTATAAGAATCTCTTTACATCAGCCACAGTTTCTTGTTGCTTTTTTCTCCTAACAAAGTCGAATCATCTTGAAAGCATCACATTGTTAATGTTAGCAGCTTCTGATAACTATTTTGAAATGTCCAGATCCTCGCAAACAAAGGTAGAACATTAAAACAGTCTTCCCATAAGTCAGGAACTGCTGTTTTTGTTTGGTCTCTTCTATTCTGATGATTCAGCAGCCTAGAATTCTAGACCATCCCAGGGTTGAAAGGTTTTCCCAGAGTTCAAGTCCATCCTCCTTTCTCCAGGTAGGACACCACTGGACACCATCCCATATACTTGGCTCTCTATCTTTGACATGTAGGCAGTTTCAGAAAACCATGTCCACCTTGGTTCAGATTCATTCAGTTGTCGTGAGTTGGGTATGGACATCTGCTCCAAGAGCGAGTCTAGTTTGGGGTAGAGCGAAGATAGTGGAGTAAGGAGGGACTCTCTTGAGCTCTCCCAAATTCCCCTCTCAACAAATTTAAATAATGCCTCAAAATGCGGTCTGAAATGGCAGAACCAACAAAAGGATGGGGTAAAATGATTTTCTAGCACAAGACAACTTAGAAGGTCAGCAGGAAAAATCTGTCCCACTGGGATGAGAGTAGAGTGCAGGCCACATCTGGTAAGCCAGCAGCAGGCCTTGAGGGCAACTGAATTCCAGAGCTCCCAGCTCATGGATGGTAAGGAGATTAGACAGCTGGTCAGAAGTATATTACTTTTTGCTAACACTGGAGGCAGCACTCCGTTGTATTGGCCATACATGATGCTAGGTCTTAGGGTAAGGAGGAAGAGCACTAGTACACCAGAGTTTGCAGCCTCAGGGGTCTAGGAAGGGCCCTGGTCACAGTTACAGGGCAGAAAAGAGTGTTGGTGGTCACTTACAGACTAGAGAAAATGCCAGGAGAACAGCAACCACACCTCTCCTTAGATCATACTACCTTGGAAGAACTAAAAACTTATAGACCCCCAGAACTAGCTTAGAAAAAAGCAGCACAGCAGGGTGGAGCTAAGATGGCAGCTGGAAAGCAAGGACTTACTTAAGCTTTGCCCCAAATCCCTGCAAACACCTGTAAAAAATGGCTCTGATCAAATTCTAGAGCTGTGGAACCCACGAGATAGCAGACGAAAGCAGGTCTCCAGCCCAGGATGGCCTGGATGGAAAGCAGGTCTCCAGCCCAGGATGGCCTGGATGGTTGCTGGAAAGGGTCTATCACATGGTGCTGGGAGCGGAGCACAGCCCAGCTTGGACCATACCAGGACAGATCAGACCGGAAGTGGACCAGAGTGGGCCGTAGGGCCATGAATCATTGAGCTGTGGCAGTTACCAGACTTCTCAACCCACAAATGCCAAAGACCATGGAGCAGGTTAGTGGGAAAACTGCTAGATCAGGTTAGAAAGCAGTCCAGCCCCAGCCCTGGGGGTGGTGGAGGTAGTGTGGCGGTGGTAGCAGCAGCAGCAGGAAGCTCCTGCAGCTGCTTTCAGAGCTCCAGTTTCAGCTGCTTCCTGAGTGCCTGGCTCACACAGTGGGAGGAATCAAGTGGTGGACCAGAGTGGAAGTGCAGGGCTTGCTTTGCCCTGCTTGGATCTGGGTCCCAATCCTGGTTGGTGGTTCTTGGGGGAGGAAGAACAGTGCTGTGGCAGAGCTTGCAGTAACAGTGGAGTAGAAGTAGATCTGAAAACAGCAGTACTTAGCCCTAAAGCTTGGGACAAAGTACTCTCTACTCTACAAGTAGTCATACCCTGACAAAAAGCTAAAGGGTCAAGTAGTAGGCTGGGAACATGAACAGGCACCAAAAAAACGAACTCACACTCAAACTCAGACTCAACCTCAAACTCTATATTCCTTTTTTGGTGACAAAGAATATCAAAACATACAGCCAGAAGAAGTCAACAAAGTCAAAGAGCCTACATCAAAAGCCTCCAAGAAAAATATGAATTGGTCTCAGGCCATGGAAGAGCTCAAAAAGGATTTGGAAAAGCAAGTAAGAGAAGTAGAGGAAAAATTGGAAAGAGAAATGAGAGTGATGCAAGAAACTCATGAAAAAACAAGTCAATGACTTGCTAAAGGAGACACAAAAAATACTGAAGAAAATAACACCTTAAAGAATAGACTAACCCAAATGTCAAAAGAGCTCCAAAGAGCCAATGTGGAGAAAAATGCCTTGAAAGGCAGAATTAGCCAAATGAAAAAGGAGGTCGAAAAGACCACTGAAGAAAATACCACCTTAAAAATCAGATTGGAGCAAGTAGAAGCTAGTGGCTTTATGAGAAATCATGATATTATAAAACAGAACCAAAAGAATGAAAAAATGGAAGGCAATGTGAAATATCTCATTGGAAAAACCACTGACCTAGAGAATAGATCCAGGAGAGATAATTTAAAAATTATTGGACTACCTGAAAGCCATGATCAAAAAAAGAGCCTAGACACCATCTTTCAAGAAATTTTCAAGGAAACCTGCCCTGATATTCTACAACCAAAGGGTAAAATAGAAATTGAAAGAATCCACCAATCACCTCTTGAAAAAGATCCCAAAAAGAAAACTCCTAGGAATATTGTCACCAAATTATGGAGTTTCCAGGTCAAGGAGAAAATACTGCAAGTAGTCAAAAAGAAATAATTTGAGTATTGTGGAAACACAATCAGAATAACACAACATCTAGCAGCTTCCACATTAAGGGATTGAAGGGCTTGAAATATGATATTCTGGAAGTCAAAGGAGCTAGGATTAAAACCAAGAATGCCCTACCCAAAAAAACTGAGTGTAATCCTCCAAGGCAAAATATGGATTTTCAATAAAATAGAGGACTTTCAAGCTTTCTCAGTGAAAAGACCAGAGCTGAATAGAAAATTTAACTTTCAAATACAAGAATCAAGAGGAGCATGATAAGGTAAACAAGAAGGAGAAATCATAAGGGACTTACTAAAGTTGAACTGTTTTGTTTACATTCCTACATGGAAAGATGATGTGTGTAATTCATGAGACCTTTCTCAGTATTAGAGTAGTTGAAGGGAATATACATATATGTATAGACAGAGGGCACAGGGTGAGTTGAATATGAAGGGTTGGTATCTAACAAAATGAAATAAATTTAACAGGTGAGAGAGAAATATATTGAGAGAGAAAGGGAGAGATAGAATGGGGTAAATTATCTTGCATAAAAGTGGCAAGAAAAAGCAGTTCTGTTAGAAGGGAAGAGGAGGCAGGTGAGGGGAAATCTTACTCTCTCATTGGATTCAACCTGAGGAGGGAATAACAAGCATACTCAAATGGGTATCTTACTCCACAGGAAAATAAGGGGAAGGGGATAAAAAGGGGGGATGATAGAAGGGAGGGCAGATAGGTGGAGGAGGTAATAAAAAGCAAACACTTTTGAAAAGGGACAGGGTCAAGGGAGAAAATTGAGTAAAGGGGGACAGGATAGGATGGAAGGAAACATAGTTAGCCTTTCACAAAATGAGCATTGTGGAAGTTTTTTACATAATGATACAGGTGTGATCTACGTTGAATTGCTTGCCTCCTTAGTGAGGGTGGGTGGGAAGGGAAGAGGGGAGAGTATTTGGAACTCAAAGTCTTAAAAGCAGATGCTCAAAAAAAGTTTTTTTTTGCATGCAGCTGGGAAACAAGATATACAAGGAATGAGGCATAGAAATCTATCCTGCCCTACAAGAAAGTAAGGGGAAAGGGGATGGAAGGGGAATGGGGTGACAGGAGGGAGGGCTGACTGGGGAACAGGGCAATCAGAATACATACCACCTTGGAGTGGGGGAGAGGGTAGAAATGGGGAGAAAATTTGTAACTCAAAATCTTGTGGAAATCAAAGTTGAAAACTAAAATATTAAATAATAAAATAATTAAGAGAAAAAAGCAGCACAAAAAAACATGAAAATTAGGACAGTGCCCCCTCCACCCCAGGATCAGAGTCTAACTTTAGTATAAAGTTAAAAGTTAAGAAATAGGCCAGAAAATGAGCAAAGAACAAAAAAGAACCGAAAATAGAAAGTTACGATGGTGATGTAAGAGCAAAACACAAAGCATATACATCCAAAATTTCAAAGAAAAATGTGACTTGGTCTGAGGCCCCTGAAAACAATTCCTGAAAGAGCTCAAAGGGATTTGAAAAATCAGATAAGAGGGGTAGAAGAAATAGGAAAAGAAATTAAATTGATGAAAGAAAATCATGAAAAATAGGTTCATAGCTTGGTAAAGGAGGCATAAAAATACTGAAGAAAATACCACAGAATAGACCAAATGGTATGAGAGGCACAAAAATCCACTGAAAAGAATAACTCCTTAAATAGCAGAATTGGGCAAATGGAAAAGGAGGTACAAAAGCTCACTGAAGAAAAATAATTCCTTAAGAATTAAAATTGGATAAGTGAAAGCTAATGACTCCATGAGACATTAAGAAACAATAAAACAAAATCAAAAGAATGCAAAATAGAAGGAAATATGAAATATCTCATTGGAAAAACAACTGACCTGGAAAATAGATTAAGGAGAGATAATTTGAGAATTATTAGACTGACAACAATGATCAAAAAAAGAAGAGCCTAGAGGGGGCGGAGCCAAGATGGTGGCTGGAAAGCAGGGACCACCTTGAGCTCCCTGCCAAGTCCCTCCAAAAACCTATAAAAAATGGCTCTGAACCAATTCTAGAATGGCAGAACCCACAGAACAGCAGAGGGAAGCAGGGCTCCAGCCCAGGACAGGCTGGATGGTCTCTGGGTGAGGTCTATCCCACACGGATCTGGGAGCTGGGAGCTGGGAACAGAGTGGAGCAGAGCCCAGCCTGAGCGGCGTAGACCAACCAAACTTGGAGTCGGGCGGAGGGGGCCCTAGCATCCTGAATCAGTGAGCTGCGGCAGTTACCGGACTCCTCAACCCACAAACACCAAAGACTGTGGAGAAGGTTAGTGGGAAAAGCTGCGGGAGTAGAAGGAGTGGGGGCAGTGGAGATGGGGCAGCTACAGTTGCTGCTTCTTCTGGCCCCAGGCCCAACTGGTGGGAGGAATTAAGTGGCTGATCAGAGCAGGAGTGCACAGCCTGCTGAAGATCTAAGCCCAGTCTGGGTTGGGGGTTCTTGGGGAAGGAGTAGTGCTGGTGTGACAGAGCAGGCACCTCCCCCCCAAATGTGGAACATAGAACTCGTTAGTCTACAAGCAGTCATACCCCACTGAAAAACTCAAGGGTCAAGTTAGTTGGTTGGGAATATGGACAGGCAGCAAAAGCGCACCCAGATTCAGTCTCAGACTTTGGATTCTTTCTTTGGTGACAAAGAAGACCAAAACATACAGCCAGAAGAAGACAACAAAGTCATAGAGCCTACAACAAAAGCCTCCAAGAAAAACATGAACTGGTCCCAGGCCATGGAAGAGCTCAAAAAGGATTTGGAAAAGCAAGTTAGAGAAGTAGAGGAAAAATTGGGAAGAGAAATGAGAAGGATGAGAGAAAACCATGAAAAACAAGTCAATGACTTGCTAAAGGAGACCCAAAAAAATACTGAAAAATACACTGAAGAAAACAACACCTTAAAAAATAGATTAACTCAAATGGCAAAAGAGCTCCAAAAAGCCAATGAGGAGAAGAATGCCTTGAAAGGCAGAATTAGCCAAATGGAAAAGGAGGTCCAAAAGACCACTGAAGAAAATACTACTTTAAAAATTAGATTGGAGCAAGTGGAAGCTAGTGATTTTATGAGAAATCAGGATATTATAAAACAGAACCAAAGGAATGAAAAAATGGAAGACAATGTGAAATATCTCATTGGAAAAACCACTGACCTGGAAAATAGATCCAGGAGAGATAATTTAAAAATTACTGGACTACTTGAAAGCCATGATCAAAAAAGAGCCTAGATATCATCTTTCAAGAAATTATCAAGGAGAACTGCCCTGATATTCTAGAATCCATCGATCGCCTCCTCAAATAGATCCCAAAAAGAAATCTCCCAGGAATATTGTCGCCAAATTCCAGAGCTCCCAGATCAAGGAGAAAACACGGCAAGCAGACAGAAAGAAACAATTTGAGTATTGTGGAAACACAATCAGAATAACCCCAGATCTGGCAGCTTCTACATTAAGAGATTGAAGGGCTTGGAATGCGATTTCCGGAGGTCAATGGAACTAGGATTGAAACCTAGAATCACCTACCCAGCAAAACTGAGTATCATGCTCCAAGGCAAAATATGGATTTTCAATAAAATAGAGGACTTTCAAGCTTTCTCAGTGAAAAGACCAGAGCTGAATAGAAAATTTGACTTTCAAACACAAGAATCAAGAGAAGCATGAAAAGGTAATCAAGAAACAGAAATTGCAAGGGACTTACTAAAGTTGAACTGTTTTGTTTATATTCCTACATGGAAAGATGACATGTATGATTCATGAGACCTCAGTATTAGGGTAGCTGAAGGGAATATGCATATATATATGTTTATATATATATATATATATATATATATATATATATATATATATATATAAGTGAATGTGTATGTATGTATATATCTATGTGTATATATATATGTGTGTATATATATGTATATATATATGTGTGTATATATATATATGTAAAAGAGAGAAGATATCTAAAAGAAATAAAATGAAATTAAGGGATGAGAGAGCAACATACTGAGAGAGGGAGATAGGGAGAGATAGAATGGGGTGGATTATCTCGCATAAAGGTGGCAAGAGGAAGCAGTTCTATGGGAAGAGGGGAGAGGGCAGGTGAGGGGGGAATGAGTGAACCTTGCTCTCATCAGATTCGGCCTGAGGAGGGAATACCATACATACTCCGTTGGTTATCTTACCCCACAGGAAAGAAGATGGAGGAAGATAAAAAAAAATAAAAGGGGGGGTATGATGGAGGGGAGGGCAGATGGGGGTGGAGGTAATCAAAACAAACACTTTGGAAAGGGGACAGGGTCAAGGGAGAAAATTCAATAAAGGGGGATGGGTTGGGAAGGAGCAAAATGTAGTTAGCCTTTCACAACATGAGTATTGTGGAAGGGTTATACATAATGATACACATGTGGCCTAGGTTGAATTGCTCGACTTCTTAGGGCAGGTGAGTGGGAAGAGAAGAGGGGAGAGAATTTGGAACTCAAAGTTTTAAAAACAGATGTTCAAAAACAAAAAAAAAAGTTTTTGCATGCAACTAAAAAAATAAGATACACAGGCAACGGGGCGTAGAAATTTATCCTGCCCTACAAGAAAGGAAGGGAAAAGGGGATGGGAGGGGAGTGGGGTGACAGAAGGGAGGGCTGACTGGGGAATGGGGCAACCAGAATATATGCCATCTTGGAGTGGGGGGCAGGGTAGAAATGGGGAGAAAATTTGTAATTCAAACTATTGTGAAAATCAATGCTGAAAACTAAATATGTTAAATAAATAAATTTAAATTAAAAAAATAAAAATAAAAAAAAAGAAGAGCCTAGACATCTCCATTTTTAAAAATGATCATGGAAAACTCCCCTGAAATCATAGAATCAGAGGGCAAAATAGAAATTGAAAGAATCCACCAATCACTTCCTGAAAGAGATCCCAAAATGAAAACTCCCAGGAATATTATAAGCAAATTCCAGAGCTCCTAGGCCAAAGAGAAAATACTTCAAACAACCAGAAAAAAACAATTCAGATGTGAAGCCACAGTCAGGATAACACAAGATTTGGCAGCTTCTTCATTAAAGGATTAGAAGGCTTGGAATATGATAGAAGAGGTCAAAGGAGCTAGGATTACAACCAAGAATCACTTATCCAGAAAAACTGAGGATAATGGTTCAGGGGAAAAAATTAACATGTAATGAAATAGAAGACTTTCAAGCATTCCTGATGAAAATACCAGAGCTGAATAAAAAAAAATTAACTTTCCAATACAAGACTCAACAGAAGCATAAAAAAGTAAAAAGGGAAGAGAAATAGTATAAGGGATTCAAGAAGGTTATATAAACTTTTTATACTCCTACATAGAAAGATGATACTTGTAATTCCTAAAAACTTTGTCATTATTATGGCAGTTAGAAATTATATATAGAAGACACAAGTGTGAGTTGACTATGATGGGATATGTAAAAAAAATAAAGTTAAGGGGTAAAAAAGAGCAGTCCCCTGGGAGAAGGGGGAAAGGAGAGGTAGAATGTGGTAAATTATTTTGCATAAAAGGTATGAAATAGCTTCTACAGTGGAGGGCAAATTGGGAGGGGGGTAGCAGACAATGCTTGAACCTTACTCTCATTGAAATTGGCACAAAGAGGGAATAACATACACACTCAGCTGGGTATAGAAATCTATCTTGCCATAGGAGGGGAAGAGGATAAAAGAAAAGGGGAGGATGATTAAAATAAGGGTAGATTGGAGGAGACATTGGTCAAAAATAAAACAATTATGAGGACAGACAGGGTGAAAGGAGAGAGAAGGATGAACAAGTTAAAATAGGATGGAGAAAAATATACAGTAATCATAACTGCAAAAAGATTTTACAGCATGTTTCTCTGGTAAAGGCCTCATTTCTCAAACATATAGAGAGCTGAGTAAAATTTATAAGAATAAAAATCATTCTCCAATTGATAAATGGTCAATGGATATGAACAGCTAATTTACAAAGAAATCAAAGCTATCTGTAGTCACATGAAAAAATGCTCCAAATCACTATTTACTAGAGAAATACAAATCAAAATAACTCTGAGATACCACCTCACACCTATCAGATTGACTAGTATAACAGAAAAGGAAAATGAAAAATGTTGAAGGGGATGTGGGAAAATGGGTACACTAAATTGGTGAAGTTGCGAACTGATCCAACCATTCTGGAGAACGATTTGGAACTATGCCCAAAGGGCTATAAAACTGTGCATTCCTTTTGACCTAGCAATACCTCTACTAGGTCTGTGTCCCAAAGAGGTCAAATAAAAAGGAAAAGGGCCTATATGTACACAAACATTTAGAGCGGCTCTTTTTGTGGTGGCAAAGAATTAAACATTAAGAGAAGTCCAGAAATTGGGCAATGACTGAGCAAGTTGCGTTATGTGATTTTGGTGGAATACTATTGTGCTATTAGAAATGACAAGCAAGATGCTTTCAGAAAAATCTTGAAAGACTTACATGAATTGATGCAACGTGAAGTGAGAACCAGGAGAAGAATGTAGTCAGGTAAAGAGCAATATGGTATGGTGATAACTTGTGAATGACTTACCTATTCTCAGCAATCCGATGATCGAAGACAATTCTGAAGGACTTGTGATAAAAATGCTATCCACCTCTAAAGAAAGAATTGATGTAGTCTGAATGCAGATCTTAGCATGTTTTTTTTAATTTTATTTTTTTACTTGTTATTTCCCACTTTTTCTTTTTTTTAATTTTCTTTTTTAGAATATAGAGTTTGAGGTTGAGTCTGAGTTTGAGTCTGAGTTCATTTTCGCTGCCTGTTCATGTTCCCAGCCAACTACTTGACCCTTGAGCTTTTTGTCAGGGTATGACTGCTTGTGGAGTAGAGAGTACTTTGTCCCAAGCTTTAGGGTCCAAGCACTGCTGTTTTCAGATCTACTTCTACTCCACCGTCACTCCAGGCTCTGTCACAGCAGTACCTCCTCCTCTCCCAAGAACCACCAATCAGGACCGCAATGCAGATCCAAGCAGGGCACAGCAAAAGAAACTGCCTTAGTGCCCACAAAGTGCTTCTTTGCACTCCCGCTCTGATCCGCTGCTAGATTCCTCCCACTGTGTGAGTCAAGAACTTGGGAAGCAGCAGACGCTGGAGCTCTGGAAGCAGCCACAGGAGCTTCTTGCTGCTGCCACCACCACCACTGCACCACCTCCCCCACCCCCAGGGCTGGTGGTCGAACTGCTCTGAACTTGATTCCGCAGTTTCCCACTAACCTGCTCTTTGGCGTTTGTGGGTTGAGAAGTCTGGTAACTGCCACAGCTCAATGATTTTTAGGCCAAGCTGTTTAGGCCAGCTGACTCCAGGTCTGGTCTGTCCTGGCGTGGCCCACGCTGGACTGGGCTCTGCTCCCAGCACCATGTGATAGACCCTTCCTGGCAACCATCCAGGCTCTCCTGGGCTGGAGAGCTGTTTCCCTCTGCTATTCCCTGGGTTCCGCAGGTCTAGAATTTGTTCAGAGCCATCTTTTACAGGTGTTTAGAGGGATTTGGGGGAGAGCTTAAGCAAGTCCCTGCTTTCCAGCCACCATCTTGGCTCTGCCCCTAATTTTATTTCTTTTTCTTGTTTTTTTTTGTCTGTGTTTTTTACAACATGAGTACTATGGAGATATGCTTTGCATGACTGCCCATCTATAACCTATATCAAATTGTTTGCCTTCTCGATGAGGGGGAAGGGGAGGGAGGGAGAAAATTTGGAACTCAAAATTTCTTAAAATGAATCTTAAAAATTGTTTTCACATGTAATTAGGAAAAACCAAAATATTCAAACTCAAAAGAAAAAAGAATTAGTCTAGGTGTATGAAATGGGTTAAGGAAAATCACCTACAGCCAGATATCAGAACAATTGGCTCTTACGTCCTCTATTGCAAATAATAAAGAGGCATGGAGGAAGGAAGGTTTGTGGGTTATTCACAACAGAAAGCCTTTTACTTTATGCCTAGAAGATTCTATGCTTTCATTAGAAAGTTCAGCAAGGGAGTAGACATGTATATTGTTGGTCCAGTCCTGCTTTCTTCCATTACATACGCCATTTCTTATGCAACATGGTATCATGAATAGATTAGTGGCTTTGAAGTCAGGAAGACCTGAGTTAAAGTCCTGCATCTGACACATCCTGGCCATGTAACTCTGGGTAAGTCATTTAACTTCTCCCCAATTCAGAAAGCTTTACTAGGCCAATCCTGTATAAAAATAGCTCTTCAGACTCCAGAGATGAGAAAAGGAATCAAAGCAGACTAGTTAACATAGGTTTAAATTAATAAGATTCGATTTAAGGTAATAGCAATTAAGAGAAAATATGTTTGGGAACTAGGAAGCACATTAAAAGTACAAAGGTTGTTATTTGCTTTTAAAAGTTGGCTCCATATTATATATTCGTATTTCATCACAATTTTGTATGCCTTGCAAATAATTTCACTTCCTACAATTTGTGAGAAAATAGCTCCCATTGTTCCACATCTCTAATTACTCATTGACCTGAAAAAGACCCAGATGACTGGTTTGTAACATCTGATGACAAAATGGCGCCATCTAGAGGTGACTCCACAGAACTTCAGACACATTATACCTAGGTCCCAAAGAGGATTCTGAGAAATGTGACAGATTGACTCACTTAACCGAAAGGAAACATAGCAGAGACAATGCTTTCTACACTGAAAATATTCCTACATTCTAAAATATTTCTAAAAATCATCTTCATCACAAAACAGCTTGAGGTCACTTGTGAAACATCCCCATTTTCCTTGAAGTTCTTGTAGACACGGTAATAATATTGCTAATAATGCACATTTAAATTTACAAAGCATTTGTCTTCCCACAACAACCCTCTAAGGAAGATCATTCAAGTATTATGATACCCTCCTTAAACATGAAGCAACTGTGACGCAAAGAAGTTGTAACTATACTTATGGTTATATGGCTGGTAAATGCTTAAGCCTAGAGCCATTGGCTTACAGGTTACAGGGACGTAGTGGAAATAACATGCAACATGGAGAATCTAACTCTATGTTGCATGTTATTTCCATTACATGACTGTCACCTTTATTCCCTGAATAAATCATTATATTTCTATAATATTTCTATGTTACAATGTACATTATAATATATAATTTCTATAAATAAATAAATTGTATTTCTCTAGAATAGAAGAGATTTGAATGATTAAGGTGGACTGATCCACTAAACCTAACCCTCCTCCAAACACGTGTAATTCCTCTGAAATCAGAACTAGTGTTCCATTCAAGAACGTTCTCAATCTCAAACTCATTCTCAACTCCTCACTGCCTTCCCCAACCACCACCATATTGCTGGTTGTTATATCTTGTCTCTTCTACTTCCACATCTCTCATATATTTCCTCTTCTCTCCACCTACACATTCATCACCTCATTATCTCTCACCTAGAATGTTAGAAAGATATCTTCCATGTTCATCTCTTTGCTTCCATTTTCTCTTTTTTTCCTAACCATCCTCCATATAACTGCCAGAATAATTTAACTTACAAGTCTGACCATCTTACTTCTCTCCTCTAGAATTTTCAGTGGCTCCCTATAGTCTCAAAGATAAAATAAAAACTCTTTAATCTGGCATGTAAAGCCCTCCATAGTTCAACTCCAGCCTACCCTTTCAGACTCATTTCATGTAATTCATTTTCACACACTCAACATTCCAGTAAAATGGTCTCCTGGCTGCTCCCCAAGCTTACCATTCCATCTACTATCTCTATGTCTTCCCAAGACTGTCCCCATGCCTAGAATGCATACTCTCCTCATCTTTGGTTTTTAGAAACCTTAACCTTTCAACACTTACCTTGATGGGCATACCTTTCTTTGTTATTGCCACCTCCCTCCTCAAATTACTTCATATAGCCAAGTCCTGATTAATACAAAGAATGGATCCTGTGAAGTGGTTGCATCATTTGAAATCACACTATTCAAAGGTATAATATATGTAAAATATGATCATTGGTCCCAGCTCAATGGAAATAAGCAAAAAAAATGTTTTGAATAATGGGACCACTTCACAGGATTCGCACTAATTAAGACCTAACTTTATAGTACAGTGTATATGAATCCTCCAGGAAAATGGAAGCTGTTTGAGAACTTTTTGAGTTTGCTTTGTATCCACAGGAGCTAACACAGGAAGTTCTATGCAGCCCACAATTAACAGATGATTGCCCTATGAAATGAATTCAATAATAAATAAGCTAACAATCACAAAGAGAAGAAACATGAGTCTGCATTCAGGACATGAGAATTCAGCCATCCTCAGGCCTTGGTAGAATTCTTTCTATGCTTTTTCTCCCCAGTAGAACGTCAGTCTCGTGAGTACAGGCTGGATTTGTTTTTGTCTCTGTGTCCCAGTGCAGGACCTGGTGCCTGGTGTACAGAAGGAGTTTGATAAATGCTCACTGAATGAATGAATTGGCATTACACAAAAATTCATTGGCCAGGATTAGTTGTCTTTGTTGATTAGTGTACAAATCCAATGTATTTCCTAAGATTATGGATTTTTTTCCTAATAACTGAAAATGTACTAATGGCTTTTCCACCATATTTATAGCAAATATGAACTCCACAACCAAGCAAAAAGACATTTTTCTGTCTTGTTCACAGAATTTCTTCTAAGCAATCCAAGAAGAAGCTGTTTCCCACACACATTTCCCAGCCAAATGCTGTTCAGATAGCAAAGTTCATCGGACAGAGACATTCTTAAAAGGCACAAAGAGTTAAGTATGTAATTTTCTTAATAAGACTGAAAAGGCAGTGCATCATCCCTCTCCCCCAACTATGGCACTCTGGTTGACACCATGTAATTTGTGGGGTATCTATACTTTACAGGGGAAAGGAAAAAAAAACAATACCTAGTTTCTTTTAAAGACTGTTTTGCTGCCAGTGGAAAAGAAAAAAATCATTTACTCTTTTGCAATTATGGCCATAAATCTTACAGGGGAGACATTTAAGGGTGGGCACAAAGCTCCCTTTATCTTACCCTGGGGAGACAGGCTTCTGGACTGAGGATACTCATTGTCATCTTAGGCACAGGGACTGAACCTGTGACTTCACTGGGACAGGTGATGCCTTCTACTTGGTCAGGTCAGTACTGTCTTTACAACTAATTGCCTTAAAGATTTAGCTAACGAGCAGTTGGAGCTTAAGTAACTCACCTAGGATCATACTTTCAGTGTAGATCAGTGCAAGACTTGAACCCATGTCTTCTTGGCTTTGAGGCCAGCTCTCTAGCCACTATATCATGACTCCTTTCTCATTATAATCTGAAGTCAGAGGTCCTTCCCCTGCTTTTTTCATGAACCCCTTTGGTAGTGCCATGAAACCTTGGAATGCTTCTCAGAATCTTTGCTGCCTACATTCACAATGGAAGAAACTGCCAAATTTCAGTTAGAGGAGCATGAAAATTCAAATGTCATTTTCCCCATCCAAGTTTACAAAGTGCCCTAAAATCTATCTCTAGACCCCTTAGTGGTCCCCGGGTTAAGAACTCCTAACCTAAGGAAGGCAAAAAAGAAGATGTAGCTGACATCAATGTACCTGACAGAGAAACGGAACTTCCAGCTCAGAGGAAACTTTTTTCAGGCCCTGCTCTAATAAGCTGACTTTTGTTTTCTAAAATATTAAGCATTTGCATCCTAAAGCAAACTGACATCCACTCAATTAAACAGAAGGTGGGTTTTCTCACTACTAAGAACATAATCAAGGCAGGGTCTAAGTGGGGCAGAAACCATTCAATTTTATCAGTGAACTGATAATCCTCTGCTCAAATCTTCCATCAGTGCCTTCCTAGTGTGGAGCAGGTCCTAGGTTTTGGAGGCTATGGAAGCCTTGATAAGTCCCAACAAGGTGGTAAGGCTTCAGTTGCATGCCCTATGATGAGCTGTTTGTTTATGGTCTATGGACCAGTCTAGCTAAGTCTGGAGAGGCCCAGTGCCAGAGTAGTTTTAGGAAGATGGAATTTTTTGGTCCCAGTCACCTTGGAAGAGCATCTTCTAAGTCCTAAAGATGGCCTTGATCTTTGTCAGTGGATAAAGAACAAATCCTAGATCCTTGAATTGTCACTGTGGAGAGGAGTGCAAAGGTCTCCAAGTATTTGAAGGGCTGTCACTTGGAAAAAGGATTAATTTAACTCTACTTAGCCCCAGAAAAGTTAGAGGCAATGGGCAGAAGTTGCAAAGTCATTACTGATAAAGCACCTACTAGTACTATTATATGCCAGTACTATACATACTAAGCCTGGGAAAACAAAGGCAAAAATAGTCCCTGCCCTCGAGGAGTTTGCAATCTAATAGAGGAGCCAATGTGCAAATAATTCTGCACAAAAAGGATATATACAGGGCAAGCTGGAGGTGATTTCAGAGGGAAGACAATCACTTGTTCGGTCAATCAGCATTTATTAAGTCCCTTCTATGGGCCAGGCACTTTAAGAGGGACAAGGACAAACTTCAGCTTAAGTGTATCTTCCTAAGCATTAGAGCAATTTAAAAGTAGATTGAGCTGCCTGGAGAGGTTGGAGAGGAGATTTTGGTTCTGGTACAGGTCAGATTAGACTTCCATGGAGGTCCTCGCCAACTCTGTCTGTGCTTCTAGGAATACCTAAAGTGCCCACTGGGATGACATGATTTTGGAGCTGGGGTCATGGGAGCACAGAATAAGAGCTCTTCAGAAGCCTCTGAAACCATCTGGTCTGGCTCAGACCCGACTACGAGGAATCCCTCTTCAGTCCTTCTGACAGGTGGTCATTCAGATTCTGCTAAAAGGACCATAGGACTATTGGTCTGGATTGGAAGGGACCCTACAGACAGACCATTGAGACCATCACCTTCCTTTTAGAGATGAGGGGATGTGAGATCCTCTTGGAACACCACTACTGAAAAGTAAGCACTCTCATTAGACAGAGCTGGCTTGGGTCTTCGAAAAATTTTGTTTTTATCAGACCTGGAATTTGCTTAGTTTAGGAGACTCCCAAAAAGGAAACAACTGCTACCAGTTCAGGTCAAGATCCCAGTCTCAGTTTATAATTTTAAAGTGGAGTCTGGGCCACTAAGAGGTTAAGTGACCTGTTCCAGGGTCACAAAGCCAATATGTGCCAGACGTAAATTCTGATAACAGCCTTCAGGAGCCCGAGGCTGGCTCTCTCTTTCCTTTGCCATGCTGCTCACCTGGGGAAGTCTTTATGCTGCCCAATAAACCACTTAATACTTTCTCACACCCCACTCATCCGCTCTTCAGCCTGACTGTATAGCCTGTTTGAGGACACCAAGACACAGCCCCTATGGCTCAATATGGATGCTCATGAATGGGGACCAACTGACTGAAATCAAAGGATCCTGGATTTACTAAAGTGATTTTTGTTGACCTTAGAAGGTGGGGTTTCCAGGGCCTGCCTTGGGCTCATGGGCTGGAAAGGATGCTTTCATAATCATTTCTTATAAAAGAACTTAAAACCAGGTTTCTTGGGGCACCAAATAGAAGGACTCTGAAGCATCAGAGACATAGAGGGCCTGGAATGCCCTCTTTCTGTGTCTTTGCCTCTTGGAATCCCTAGCTTCCACCAAGGCTCAGCTGATGCACCACTTCTCACATGAAGTCTTGCTCGATCCTCCCGGCTGTTAGTGCTCTCTCCTTCCTTCTTAAAGTGGGACAGACAAATAGCCCTGCTTATTTGAGTTTAATTTCTGTCTTTCTGTCTCCAACATCTAGAAGGAAACACCCATAAATGCCTAGTGAGCAACAGCTATTTTTTTACAATTTGTCCTGTTATATCCAGTACCTTGCTCACTGCCTCACATCTATTAAGTGCCTACTATGTGCTGGGCATTGTGTTAAGTGCTACGGATACAAAAAGGGACAAAAGATAGTCTCTGGCCTCTAGAATCTTACAATGTAATAGGGGAGACAACAAAGGAATGTATACAAATAAGCTCTATACAGGATAAATAGGAAACAATTAACAGAGGAAAAGCACTAGAATTGGGGAAGGCTTCCTCTGAAGGGTGAGATTTTAGCTGGGGCTTAGAGGAAACCAGGGAGGTCAGTAGTCACAGTAAGAGAGAGAGAGCATTCCAGGCACAGGGGACAATCAGAGAAAATTCCCGGAACTCAGAGCTGGAGGGTCCTGTTCATGGAACAGCCAGAAGGCCAGATATGAGGGGGGAGCGGGATATAAGAAGACTAGGAAGGAGGGGGCTACATTACGAAGGGCTTGGAATGGCAAACATTTTGTATTTGATTCTGGAGACCATAGGGAGCCACTGGAGTTTAGTGAGTAAGGGGGTGGTCACACCTTTGCTATAGGGAAATCCCTTTGCTAGCTAGCTAGAGGATGGATTCAGTAGGGAGAGAATTGAGGCAGGCAGACCCACTATCAGGCTGTCAGAGTAGTCCAGGGGTGAGGTGATGAGGGTCTGCATCAGGGTGGGGGCAGTGTCAGAGAAGAGAAGGGGGCACATTCAAAAGATGTCACCAATGTCAAATCAACAGCCCTTGGCAACAGCTTGGATATAGGGGGAGCGGCGAGAGAGAGTGAGGAGTCTGGGATGATGTGTAAAGTGTGAGCCTGAGGGACTGGGAGGATGGGGGTGCCCTCAACAGTAATAGGGAGGCTAGGAGGAGGGCAGGGGGAGGGTTAGGAAGAAAGATGATGAGTTTTATTTTGAACATATTGAGCTTAAGAAGTCTGAAAGGCAGTTGAAGATGGAAGTTTGGGGCAGGGTAATTAGAAGTGAGCAGCTAGGTGCCACAGGTGGTAAAGCACCAGGCCTGAAGTCAGGAAAACTCATCTTCCTGAGTTCAATTCATGCCTCATAAACTTATTAGCTGTATGATCCTAGTCAGGTCACTTAACCTTATTTGCCCCGGTTTCCTCATCTGTAAAATGAGCTGAAGAAAGAAATGGCAAACACTCCAGTATCTTTGCCACAAAAACCCCAAATGGAGTCACAAGAGTAGGACAGAATCGAAAAAATAACTGAATAAAATGAGGTATACTTGAAAATCATCAACATAGAGATGGTCATTAAGTCCAGGTGAGCTCAAGAACGCATCAAGTGAAAAAGTATAGGGGGAGAAGAGAAGAGGGCCCAGGACCAAGCCTTGAGGGACACCTATGGTTAGAGGGGATGATCTGGAGAAGGATCCAGCAAAGGAGACAGAGGAGTGGTCAGAGAGGTGGGAGGAGAATCAGGAGAGAGTGATTCTGAAAACTCGGAGAGAGGAGAGTCTAAGACAGTGACCAACAGTGTCAAAGGCCACAGAGAGGTCAAGGAGGCTGTGGATTGAGAAAAAGACCATTGGACGTGAGGACTAAGATCATCGGTCACTTTGGAAAGAGCAGTGTGATGGAAATGAGAACATTGGACACCAAATTGTACGGGGTTGAGAAGCGAGTGAGAAGAGAGGAAGTGAGGGCACCTGTCCTGGATGGTTTTTTGCCTTCTTGAGGAGCCTTTTTCATACTACGTTAATAAACACTTGTTGAATGGATGGCTGAATGAATGGAACCTTCAGTAGAATATGAATTCTTTGCGGGCAGTAAGTACTTTTCATTGTCCCCCACGCCTAGCGAAGTGCCTCACACATAGGATCCTAGATTTAGGTCTGTTCAATGTCTTAGATGCCAATGAATCCACTGAGTCACGGAGATCACTCAGCGAGCAGCTATCTGAGGCAAGATTCAAGGCCACCTCTTTGTAACTCCAAGCCCTGGATCCTATCCTGCCCTGTCATGCTGCCTCTCATAAATGTAAACAGCTGTAGGTATGAGGAAAAGATGGGGCTTATTTCTAACAAATTGTGCTCCCCCCACTCCCTCATCTATGGCTGAAGCATTTCTTTCGCGAGTACCCCTTCCTCTGTGCTGTTACCACACTGCCCTGGCTGCCCAACTCCAAGGCCATGTAATCCCAGAGCTCATTGTGGGTGAGAGTTTCTCATGTTTACTCAGTGTAGATATCTGAAGGCCAGAGAAAGGATCCAGCTGCACCCATGGGAGTTGCAGGCTGTGTTCCCCAGTGGAGAGCCAGAATATTTATGTTCTTCTAATCAGTTTCCCCAAATGATCCACCAGGTTAAGCTAATTCTTCTACGGAGCTGAGTTTTTATTTATTCCCTTTTCTGCCTCCATAGGGCATAAACCTATTCCCCGAATTGAGAAGCTGATTTAAATGCTCACTTTTCTGAAGCACAAATTAATGTAATCTTCTATTAGATGCTAGTTACTGTCACGGCTCCGTTTGTGCTGCATTGTACTTAACCACATTTTTAAAAAAAACACACCATGTTTTCCCTTTGATGGATATTGCAAGCCATTCATTTTTCTCCAGCTGTAAAGGAGATAGTCAATTGTAATAAGTAAAATATAAGTTATCCATTTCGTCTTCTCAATTGAAAAGAGGGAGCACAAAATGTCTTGCAGCTAAGCCTCATTGGAATTCTTACCTTTTCCTATGTATTTGGTCCACATTAACAAAAATAATAACCCGCCACCCCTAGATGCCTAGTGAATGTAAAAACCGGTACCTTGGATGCAACATTTCGAAAGATGTTGGGATAAATGAATAAATCAAGCAGAATGGAAGCTCTTGGGTTGGGAATGTGTTTTCATTTTGTCTCCATCTCCCCAGTGCCTTGCTCCTAGTAGGTATTTAAGAAATACTTTTTGAAAAGGAACAGGTTTTGGGGTGGGAACCTTTGGCCTTGAGGCCACATGCAGCCACATGTCTTTTGATTGAATCCAAACTTCACAGAACAAATCCCAAAAGGCTGCAGGTTCCCCACCCCTGGCTTAAATGAAGAAAATATAAACAAAAAACCAATAGATAAAAACAGAAAAGGATCTTTCATTGCCAGGGCTCCTTTTTCCCATCCTGGTCAATTTGTATGAAAATGCAACTTTTGAGGACAAACCTATTGGGAAGTGAGGAGAAAGAGGGACCCAAGAACACTACCCGCAATCCCCAGGATCTGAGAAACAATAAAGCTACCACCCCAACTAAGGCTTGATCAAGAGTGGGATGGGGTTGGAACTTGTCTGGAGCCTGGTAGCTGGGAGAAGGAAGCAATGCCTTCCCTACTGCCTATTCTAGCTAATCAGCATTGTTAACTAGGGCCTAAGCTCAGTTGTTTCTATGCTACTGGAGCATAAGTGCAGTCAGTGTTCTCTAAATTTCCATACCCCGAGTAAAGTTCCAGTGACCCCACTCCAGTTAGGTAAGGAAATGACTCTGGGATCTCTGATACCAAGATGAAGAACAAGAAATGACGGTGAATATTTTAAAAATCTAATAGACTATCAGCTCCTCAAGGACAGGGACATTTCCACTTTTGTCTTTGTGTCCCCAGGGCCTAGCACTGTGCCTGGTATATAGTAGGTACTTAATAAATGCTTGATGATTGCATCAGATTTCTCAGATAATGTTTTGGTATCCAAGATATAGAGAGCAAAACACACACGTACCTGTATAAGTACATGTGCATGACCAAAAGTCATTCCCCGCTAGATAAAAGCTTAAAGGATAAAGGAAAATTGTAAATTATTAACAACTACAGGACAGAATGCTCCAAATCGCTAATAAGAGAAGTGCATTTCAAAACAACCCTGAGGTTTTGCTTTGGCAAAATTGGCAAAGGCGGCAGAAGATAATATTAGTCAATGTTACAGGGGTTGTAGAAAGAGAAGCATGCAAGTGCATTATTGGTGGAACTGTGAATCAGTACAATGATTTTGGAAAGCGATTTGGAATTATGCATATAAAGTGACTAAACTGTCCATGTTCTTTGACTCAGAGATTCTGCAACTGGGATTACACTCTAAAGAGGCCATTTATAAAAAAAAAACCCTGGTACACACCAAAATATTTATAGAAGCATTTTTATTATAGAAAAAGCTAGAAATAAAACAAATGACAATTGATTGGGGAATGGCTAAATAAATTAATGGAATGGAATACTACTGTGCTGTAAGAAATAATGAATATAGAGAACCATGAAAAGACTTATGTGAACTGATACAAAGTGAAGTAAGCAAAGCCCCTCCCCCCCAAAAAAACCAGACCCAATGATAACAACAATGGAATTGGAAAGAACAATCTCAAAAATAAAGAACAATCATAAAAAATAAAAAATAAATGTTGCAAAATTACAAAGGGATCATTAGGTCACTGACCCACCAAGCAGAAAAAAAAGGCAAGGTGATTAGAAGTTTTAGGACAAGTTTCACCTACTTTAACATTTTTATGGTCAGACCCAAAACTAGAGAGGTCAATCAGAATTTTGTCCTAGGCAAGGAAATTTAGAGGGACAATTTCAAAATTAGAGGGCCATTTTCAATCTTTCAGCTGAATAGAGACAACTGAGTTTACCATTTAGTTAACAAGATAATTAGTTAAAATTCAAAGCAACCCAATGGCAGTTTGTTCCTCCTGGCAGCTATAACTCAACCCCCCAGCTCTTTACCAACCATACCCACCTGCATAAATACTCGGACTGAAGAGTGGATTTCAGGATGCTTTCCCCAGGTACTAAAACTTGTTGATTACAGCTCTGGCCTAGGTTCATTCCTGGTTTAGCCATGGGTGCCCAATGAATTAGTTTATGAAACTATTTCTTGTTATCTAGTATATAGCAAAGGCCTAAAAGAACAAAATAGAGAGAATCAGGGGCATTTTGAAAAGGGAAAGGAGGAGGGAAAGATCCATAACTTGAGATGCTAGATTCTAGAGTCAAAGTTCACTTAGAAAGCTGGGAGATAAGATAAAGTTCCCTGGGACCTGGAATGGGAAAAGTCTTCTGCCATGCATATGGGTCAAGACAAGCTTGCCTTGCCTAACCACCTAGCCCAGGGCCAGAACTGAGGGTGGATCAATGTTCCATCCTTCCTATCATGAGGATTTTTCCGGCTTACTTTACAAACACCATCCCACCCTGATCCCAAAAGCTAACTCACTACTTAAATATGCTGCCTGGATTATCACCCCAGAATGTTCCTTAACCTCTCCTCTCAGATACTATCATAAGGAATGCTACTGATCATTTAAAGCAGAAAGGAAATATGACATGGCGGGAAAGAATACGGAACTGAGAATTATCCTAGCAAGCTTTAGAAATTTAGCACTTACTGAGTATGTAGAATTCTAGTTCATTATATGCCGAAACTGAATGAGATAATTTATTTTAGACCTTCCTTCATTTCCATTGCATCTTCAATCATTTCTCTCTGTCCTTTTCCCTCCCTCCCTCCCCTTTCTCTTCCCCTCTCCCTCTTAAAGAGGGAGAGGGGAAGAGAAAGGGAAATGAAGGAAGAGGATAGGGCCAAGTACACATATAGACGGATTCATATGTCAGCCTAATTAGTGGCTTAATGGAAGATTCAGCACTCATAGCTTGACATGCATCTTTTGGAATATTTTTATCATCATTAAATCAATCCTGCCATCACTATTGGAAAGGGTGTCAAAGTTTACTTCTCTATGCTTCCATTCACCGTCCCTATGACTTTCTGAACCAAAATACCCCTCCTGGTCAACATCCCCAAATATATGTTGTCCTCCCCTAGTAGAATATGAATTCCTTGAGGGTGGGGACTATCTTTGCTTTTCTTTCTGTATACCCAGTGCCTAGCTTTGTGTCTGGCATACAGTAGGTCAAGGCTGTCCAGAATACAGCCCGCAGGCCACATGCAGCCCACAGTGCGATTTTATGCATCCCACCTGTGACTTTTAATTTTTACTAGCAAAAAAAATAAAATAATAATTTGCATGGAATGCATATTAGATTTTTTAATCCCATCACTAATAAATAATCTCATTGATGTTAATTTTCTTCAGTGTTTTTAGGCGGTATTACAGACAAAATATAGCACACGGAATTTTCAATTGATCTGTGGGATGTGTTCCATCTGTACGAAGCAGACTAGTCAGGATGTGCCTACCTTTATACTGTTGTGTTGTTGCTTTGTTGTTTTGTGTTCGCTTTTGTGCTTCATGCCTTCGCCTGTCGTATTGACGAGGCACATGTTCCCCCACTTTCTATTAGTGTACTGTATTTTTTATTCTGGGTACAGCCCTCAAATAATTATTTTATTTTAATGTGGCCCTAAGAAAACCTAAGGCTGGACAGCCCCGTAGTAGGTAACTAACACAATAAAATAAAAATTCAGGGAAAAAAATTCCTATTCCAGAGTGGTTGAAGTTGGACTTCTAGGCTCAGTCATCACCAGAGCAAGCCTTATGTAACTGGAAAATCCACCAGAAATATTTTTTTCTCATGCCTCTTCTTATACTTTTCTTTCCCAAGAATTTCCAGCGGCAGGTCTTTCTCAGCCAGAGTTGATGGTTCACGTCATCTCCATCTCTGTAGAGGACAACTAGACATCCGCACTCCTGCAGAAACATCGATGTTCTAGATGGATGACCCTGTTACTTTTCCAAATGTGTTCAGTAATTCCGGTGAGTGAGAAGGGCTGAGATGGTACAGTTGCCTTGGCTCTTACTCCCACTTACTGAGTTGGTAACTAAATTGTTGTTTAAAGAACATTATAAATGGGCATGGAGTCAGTGCTCTCTCGTCAGAAAAAAAATCTAAATTTGTTTGTGAATAATTGTCATTTTCCCATTTGTGAGGGACAGTAGAGTGCTTCCTTTCATTTCCAAGGGCCTAATTTACTCTCTCAGCTTATCCATAACCATGAATTGAGAATTCCTGGCCATGAATGAGCTCAGTTCTCTGCCACATGAAATACCAACAGCAATGGAGTCACAGACTGAGCGCTGGAATGACCTTTGGGGACCAGCTCTTCCACCTCCATGTTTTACAGAGAAAGAAACTGAGGGAAAGGAAGTGGCTTGTCCAAATAATTACAATAGTAAGGACCCAGATGAACCCAGATCTTCTTGCACCAAAGCCAATGTGTTTTCTGTTACACCTCAGTTTATTTATTTAAAAATGACTTTGCTCAGATGCATGACTTCTTGTACGTGGTTTGACTCAGTCAAGATCCAGGAATCAAAATTTGCCTTAAAACATAACACGAATAGATAGAGCACTGAACTTGAAGTCAAGAAAGGTTGGGTTCAAATATCACCTCAGATATCAACTGGCTATGTGACTCTAAGCAAGCCATTCAACCTCCCTAAACCTTTAGCCTTCTCACCTATGAAATGGGGATAAAATAATATCTGCCTCAAAGAGTTAGTTCAAGGATCGTATGAGAGAATGTATGCGGTGCATTTGTCAAACCTCAAAGAATTATAGAAACGTAAGTTCTGATGATAAGGGTGATGATGGATTTCATTCCTTCTCTTTTTTATTAAGTTCCAATAGAAATGCCACTAGGACAATTTGTTATCTCACTATTTATTCTTAATATTTAATGTTCCAAGGGCTGTTGAACAGGTAGACAAAATGACTTCAATGACCACCATAGTGATTGAATAAAAATATTGGAATGTGAGTTCATCTTCTGTGGGATCACTGAAAATGCTGGACAGGTCTAAGAGCAGAAAACATGGCAGGGATGGTCTCTACCTCATCCTGTTTCCTCCGCTAGGTCTTTATATTTTGAAAGCTTTTCCTTTCCCAAAGCTCAGAGCTTAAGAATATTTCATACGGCAGACAACATCTATTAAAAATGTTGTTCTTAAATTTTTATGGATCAATGTTATGCCCAGGAGATTGTGTGAAATACAATAACAGTCTGGATGCAGTACAGTTCATTCGCTGAATTCTCAAGGATATTCTGAGATCTGTATATGTAAGATAGGGATTTGACATCTGTTACTTCCTAAAATATAGTGCACTTCTCACGTATAATTTTAGCCACCAGGTCAGGTCTCTTTAGGTATTTGGTAGGTGTTAATTTTGTGCAGTCTGCATTGATTTTAAAAAATTCAGATTTCTTAAGAATAACTCTTCTGTAATTTGCTGTTGTTTATTCAGTTGTTTTCAGTTCTGTTCAACTCTTCGTGACCTCTTTGGGGGTTTGGTTGGCAAAGATACTGGCGTGGTTTGCTATTTCCTTCTCCAGCTCATTTTACAGATGAGGAAACTGAGGCAAACAGGATTGAGGGACTTGCCCAGGGTCACACAGCTAGGAAGTGTCTTAGGCCAGATTTGAACTCAGGAAGATGAGTCTTTCTGATTTCAGGCCTGATGCTCTATCCACTGTACTACCTAGCTGCCCTATATTATCTTCTGTAATATCTGGTGTCAATGACTGGGTTCTAAATGGTCATTCACAATCCTTTCTATTCCCATAAACAAATCTGAATGATTCTAATGTTGCTCTGTTCTCCATGCCACCATATCTCTCTTAGGAGGAGTTACATTTCAGTGACCAAGAACCCCACTGGCTGACATTTACAAGTCAATGGCAGGATTTCCAAACTACTTTTGCAGACCTGGGACACAAGAAGTCCCTTCTGCTTCTCACCCTGTCTGGCTTTCCCTTGTTGTTTTCACCTGGACTCCCCGACCATGTCACCAATAACAGGTTAGACCTAGACGAGGGGTCGGTGTTACTGTGGTTGTTGTCATTACCATCATTATTCCTTGGGCTACTTCAAGTGTCTGTGACACCATCCAGACTCCCATGGAACCAAGATCTGAACTTGAGTCTTGGTAGAAAACGGATTAAACAAGCACAGTGAAAATCAGAAACATGGCACGATGGTCATGCATCAGATTAAGAGTCAGGAGGCCTCTGCTTGAATCCCAGATTGGCTACTGATTGCCTGATTGGAAGTAACAGGCTACTGATTCCTATCCCAAGACCTCAATTTCTCTAGATACCACTTATATACTAAAGTCCAACCTGGGTATGAAACCCAATATTGTTTATATTAATGTAGCGATGGTTAAAATCCATACAAATATTCTTCTATTGGTAGATGTCATAGTTCATGATAAATGTTGTGATAGTTATATTTATAAATCACAATATTTATTTCTGAGTTCTGGACTCAGAGTTGAGAAGACTTGAGTTCAAATTGTACCTAAGTTAACTCTGGGCAAGTCATGTAACTTCTCCCAACCATCCCTATCAGCTACCACCCACAGGGTAGGCAAGCCAGCCTTGCCAAAGCAGCAAGGTACCCTGAGGGAGCAACAGGAGGTGGTCTATGCCGGGGAAGTCAAACTACTAGCGCTGCTGCCATCCTGACTACCATTTATCCTCATGCTACAGTGGAGAGAGTCCAGGACCCTGAGCCCAATAACCCCAGGAGGATCTTCCCTCTGCCCACCCTCCCACCCCAGTCCCCACCCCCATCACTGGCTTTGCTTCCAACCCTTTCTTCAAGCTATTTCTTTTGGAGATGAGACATGACAGCTACCTCTGCACACCCTGCCTCCTCAGCAGCCACTGAAGACCCAGAACAGAAAATTCTTCCCACCAAATTCTTGACATTGCCAAGTGCTTCAACATCTGACAAAGATAGAATTTGATCACTGGAAATGACATGAAAGTAAAGGCCTTAAATCTGCTTTTCTGCTGCCTCCTCAGCCTCATGAGCCCTTTGCATTTACATCGCAGCCAAAATGTCTCCTATATGTTGTCTCCCCGCATTGGAAAGGGAGCTCCATAAGTGACGAGTCTGGCTTGCTCTTCTGTTTGTAACTCCAGTGTTTTGCACACAGTGAATGCTTAATAAATGCTTTTCATTTATTCATCCACTTAGGCAACTCATTAAGACTTATGGTGTTGGCGTTTTTGTGTCTTTGTATGTTATGGTTGTCTTTGTTCAAAGATATCAGAGCTGGGGGTAGTAATCACCATGGGCATGAACTGGCTGTGCTTGCCCCTCCTCTGAGGTAGGATCAGCCAACACTCTGCTATTGGGCATATGGAGATAGATGCTCATTTGCAGCCTTTTGAGGACCTACTAATGGTAAAACCCAGAACTTTTTGCTTCAGATAGATAGTGAGTGAGAGAGATAGAGTGAGATGGAGAGGTAGAGAGGGAGAGATAAATGATATAAATATTGTGATTTTAGATACACATATCTAAAGATCTATAGATCTATCTCCATATATAGACTTTATAGCTATAGATACACATACAGATGATAAAGATACAGACGATATGGAAATCTCCTTAGCACCTAGCCCAGCATCTGTTAATTAATAGCTTAAATGATCTTTGAATCTGAGGCCACAAATTGGATATTTGCCTCACAAAAATTATAGTATCTGGGGAGGGGGAGGAGCGGGGGAGAAAATCTGGAACTCAAAAAATTGTGGAAGTGAGTGTTGCAAACTTTAAAAAATAAAATAATTAACTTTTTAAAAAAGAAAGAAAATTACAGTATCTGTGCTAGAGAATGAATTGACCTGACTAGGAAGCTGAAGCATTTCCCAATGAAGGAAGGCTAAATACTGAATTCTGCTAAAATGTCCAGCTATGGTGATGAAGACAACATAGATTATTTTTAAGACAATAATTTACACTAATTACACATACCAATGGGCAAGGACACCCAAGAGCTCCAAGAGCAGCAACGGCACTCAGGCCGTTGGCTCTTCCAGCAGCCTCAGTTCCCGCTGCAGCCACCATCCAGGGAAGGAGCCCTTGTGGAGATATGACCTCTGGTCACTCCTTCTGCAGGACTACAAGTCCCCAACACACCTCGGCAGTTATACCTTCTGAAGCCCAGTCCTCAGTGCTATCAAATGGCTCAATGTCACACACCTAGCTGGTTTTGTCAGTGGTAGCCATTACAGAAGGTGCACTACTGTCTGCTCAGCGACCATGCCCTAAAGCCTACCTTGATGTGTTACCTCTGCCGTTACAAAGTGAGCAGGGTCTGGCTTGTTTCCCATTTATCTCCCTAGAGCTTAGCATAGTTCTTTGAATGTAGTAGGTGCAGGGTAAGTGTTGTTTCATTCATTCAGTAGTCAATTTGACACATCAGCCTTTTTGTACACAAGAGGTGAAATAGCTATATGCATTCTGGGTTCTATTGTTATGAAAAATAGATAAATAACACCAAACCAAGCTAAAATTCATTTTAAAAATTCAACAAGATATTTTATGATTGTTAATTAATTATTGCCTCTATATTTCTTGAGATCAGGGTGATTCTTTTCACTTTAAGAGTCAAGCAGAGGGAGGCCAACCAAGGAGAAAACTGAGAGAGAGGGGGAGGAGGGGGAGAGGAGAAGAAGAGAAGCGAAGAGGAGGGAGAGAAGGTGGAGGGGAGAAGGAGAGGAGGAGGGGGAAGGAGAGAAGGGGGAGTGGGAGAATGGGAAGGGGAGAGGAAAAGAGGGGAAGAGGGAGAGGGGAGGGAGAGGGAAAAGGGAAAGGGGAGAGGAAAAGGGGAGAGAGGGGGGAAGGGAGAGGGAGAAGGAAAGGGAAAGGGAGAGGGAAGGGAGAGGGAGGGGGAGAGGGAGGAGGGAGGGAGGGAGAGAGAGAGAGAGAGAGAGAGAGAGAGAGAGAGAGAGAGAGAGAGGGAGGGAGGGAGAGGGGGAGAGGGAGGGAGAGAGGGGGAGAGGGAGGGAGAGAGGGAGAGAGAGAGAGAGAGAGAGAGAGAGAGAGAGAGAGAGAGAGAGAGGATGTTGATGATTTTCAGCATGTGATTTGAATTAGTTTAATTGAAACAATCCTAAGAATACCTGCTGTATTCACTCAAGTATCTTCATTTGCTCCATCAAGCTCACCTGTACTGAGACAGGGCTAATATATTGTGCCCCTTTATTTATTTTTAGCATAATAAAAGATAATTTCCCTCCATCCCATTTGCTGTGTCCATTCCATTATCAGCAAGGTCATTTAATTTAGTGTCCTCATTAAGTGCCAGTTGGAAGTTTAATAACTTTGATGGGCCCAATGTTCTGTCATCCCTGCCTCCCCCCACCCCCCAAATGTTTTGTGTAATTTATTCTTGTTACAACTCATCCCCCTTCATCTGCCCATAAACGGCAGTCCTGGTATTTCATGACATTGCCGCACACCATATAATTTACAAACAGCCTCACATACCTAAAGGTCTGTTTAGAAAGAAAGAATAAATTGTCTACAGCAGAGAGAGCTCCCTGAAACAAGGGAAATAACTAAGTTTCATTAGCAATAGTTCCAAGAAAGAGGGTTTTATATTTATAGTGTCTTATTCCTCATTGGATAACTGTTACACAGACATGGGAGGGGGAACAAGCAGTTATTTTACTTTCTTAATTAAATTGTTTGCCACCACTGGTGAAAGAGTCTGTTTCTATTATGTTGGCAACTTCTGGGCAAGTGGAGTTCACTTGCTAAAGAGATTACAGAGCCAAAATTAATAAGAATTAATTTTCTAAGGAAGGATTGCAACAGAAAAAAGGAAAGAATGAAGAAAGAAAGAAAGAAAGAAAGAAAGAAAGAAAGAAAGAAAGAAAGAAAGGAAGGAAGGAAGGAAGGAGGCAAGGAGGGAGGGAAGGAAGGGAAAGAAAGAAAGAAAGAAGAAAGAAAGAAAGAAAGAAAGAAAGAAAGAAAGAAAGAAAGAAAGAAAGAAGAAAGAAAGAAAGGAAGGAAGGAAGGAAGGAAGGAAGGAAGGAAGAAAGAAAGAAAGAAAGAAAGAAAGAAAGAAAGAAAGAAAGAAAGAAAGAAAGAAAGAAAGACAGGAAGGCCGGAAGGGCGGGAGGAAGGCAGGGAGGAAGGAAGACAGCAAGGGAGGGAAAGAAAGAAACAGATATGACTGGTCTTAAAGAACTTTGTGTAGGAGTGTGGGAGTCTGCTTTGAATGTTGAAACCCACAAAAGCCTGGAAATTCACAGGAGGCAACATTTTTCACCTGTCCTATGATATCCAGGTGTCTCAGAGACTTCTGAACAGACAATAAATCTACAAGCCACCAAATACAGATTCTGCTTTTTCCCATGCCTTGATACTGAACTCCTATTAAGGCTAACGGGAACTGCTATGAACACCACCCAAGGAGGAAATAGACCTGTCTTGTCTTGCCTGTTAGGGAGCTGTCCTACCATGTTCTAATCCCAGTACATGAGGCTAAAGAGGAAACTTTGTCTGGAGCTGCCTTTAAAATCCCTGATCTTGGGAGCAGAGCTAGGAAGAGCCTGATTATTTACACATTATTCATTTTAGTCTCCTGTTAGGGGACTTCAAGGGCTAGAGTTAGAGGGGGAGAAAAGATTTTGAAAAACCAGAAACCCCTGGAATGAAGTGAGCCAAATGGTCCCGGGCTGTTCTGGCATTGAGAATCAGCGCTTCTCTGATGAAGATGTACTTTGAAAACCGTAATTCTGTGTTTAGCCTATGCTTTGCTATTCACATCGTAAATGAGAAGTAATGAAAGGTTTTTCCAGGGTTAAATTTTCCCTAGCTCCTTTCCCGATAATGACAGTCATATACATCTCCTGAAACTGACTGATCTCTCCTTGAAATTGTAGCATCAAATCGAAAGAAACTCACCAACCAGGCAAGTGTATTTGCTAACTCTCGGCCTGATGTCAGTCTCCAGAGAAGTTGTCAAGTTTTTTAAAATGGATATCAACATGGGAACTTCTAGTGTTTAAATCAGGCAAGATCTCACATAATTTCAAATCTGTTTTCTGTTGGATGGGGAGAGAGTGGGGAGGGAGGGCTGAGAAACAAGACCCCAGCTTCAAGACACTAGGGAATAGCATCAGTTCTCTTTTGGAAAAATTCAAATGCCTTGAAAACTTTATAAACCTGGATAGGTTGGAAAATTAACACCCATCAGGAGACCCCACCACCACCACCAATTTTCAAGGGTTCTTTAAGGAGGTCAGAGGAAGCATTTATATTTTACAAGTTCAGAATGCCGCAGAGTAGGTTGGTATTTTTTCATTTCTGTGTAAATGACCTCACGCTACTCCTCTCCCACAATGGTTTGCCTATGAGAGGGTAGCTACACAGATGCTAAAGGGCAAATGAGACAATTGTCAGGTAAAAAAGAGAAGAGAACCATCAGCCAAAGTCCTGTCTAATTGTTAATATTTATTTTTTGTTGGGAGGGAGAAGAACATTTTTGTTTTATTTTGCTTTTAAAGAAATAATATGTCTTTTAGTCTGGAAATTAATAGGACCTTGCTTTTAATTTTTAAACTAGAAATATAATGGTATAGGCCAGGTTTCTTTCATTCTGCAAGGGCTGGTGCTAAAAGCATGCACTGGAGTGGACCTTGTGGAGCTAGCCTACTGTTTGCTAACATACCTATTTCAAATCCCATGCAAACAGACAGCACTTTGTTCAGGTGGGGATGTAATTTTTGGAGCCGGCGTCTGTGATCTAAAAAGAAGTCTGTCTTAAGAAATCTCACACATTCCTGTTTTGCTAAGACAATGAGAGAGTGCATTAATTAATACTGAATGGCAGTAGGATTCCGATGGAAGTACTCCTGCCTTTCCCGCAAAGACCAAACAAGCTCATTAGATACCCGTGCTATCACACCGAATATCCAATGAGTTAATAATACTGGGGCACTCAGAAAGAAGTGTGAGCCCATGTTGTAGGATAACAAATATGATGAAATATGGTGTGATAAAGTATTATAAGCAAAGAACCTTACTTAGAAGGCAAAGACCAGTCTGCAGCAGAGACATCAGAGTACAGGTGAGTGGGCAATAAACATCTACACTTTGATATAAGTGTAAAGCCTTTAAAACCGACCAAATATCACCACTTTAACTCCCGATTGGGGCGGGGAGGTGGTGAGGAGAAGAACCTGAAACATCTCACCAGTTTGGTGAAATTGAAATTTTCTCTTCAATTCTCTACCACCCCGACCCACCTTCTACACACACACACACACACACACACACACACACACACACACATTCAACCACCATCACTAATTTTTTTTAGAATAACTAGAGGAGGTTGGCAGTAATACTCTTCTCCTTGAATGACCTGGTTGTTAAACTCCCAGTTGATCATGTATTTCGGGAAAGCAATACAATGGTAAACCAGAGCAGCTTCTGCCCGCCTGCTGTTCCTGTTCTATTCTAACATGTCACACGAGCTGTACCAATTTCCCAAATAAATTATTTGTAATAAGATCTTCCCCCCCACCCCACCCCCAGCCCTGCATGTGTAAATCACAGCTTCACGTCCAGGCTTGGGGAAGCTGGACTGTGAATCACATCGGATTTCTGCTCTTTGATGTGCCACAGTGTAGCAATTCATATCTATTAAAGATTTAGCAAGATGCAGAAGCGTAAGTGCATTTAATCAAACATGTAATTATTTTTATGCCTCCAATGCAAAAATATGCCTAAATGAATTTATGGTGATTTGGCAAATCAGTGGGGATTTTATATATACATTCATATACATCCACATACATATAAAAGTGCATACACATATATACATGTAAAAGTGTATATACATATATATATGTATATATATTATATATGGATGGATGGATGTTGGAACAGCTGCTGGGAAGTGTACCTCCATAAGGCACAAGTAGGGCCTTTGGCATCTTTGGCCCAGGGGCTGGGGGTGGGGGGAGTGATGAAGGGATCACTGTTCATCTTTCCCAGGAGCTGAGCTCTTGAATGGTTCCTTCATCACCCTCGATCCCACTTAGACATAGACTTAACATAAGAATGAAGCCAGGCAGGCATTTGCTTCAGTGATACAGGGGCATATTTTATCCTAAGAGGGTTTCTAGGACACATCTCACTCTTTAAAAGTCCTTCAGCACTCATGTCGCGCTAACATTCTTGGCATGCGTGTCCTCGTTGACTCCATTATTTGTGACTTTATCCCTGTCCTTCATCTAGGACCTACTCATTTGAAATAATGGGGGGCCTCATACTCACTCTCCTGTTAACTCTGCTCATCCTGCCTCCCCCCACCTCCACCCCAGACCTATCCCGGCTGCTCTCCCTAAGCCCCACAGCAGCATCCGTAAAGTTTTCCGTCGTGGCCCACCCCTTTCTGGCCTGGTTATGATTACTTGGTCGTGGAGAAGAGTCTAATAAATTACATATCAGTAAATGTAGATCTTGGACAAATGCCCCCAAGAAAATCTAATTTTCTTGAAGTGCATCTTTTTTCATTCTTTCAAGTTTTCAGCTTAAATTTTGTACCCCTGACGGGTGAAAAATGGATGGTCCTGGCAACTGAAATCTTCTCTATCACCCGGAGCCGGGAAGGAAGCTTCCCACACCACTCTGTTGTATCCATTATGATCCAGACAGATGACCATGGGAGGGCTTAGTTAGCTTTTTCCTTGCCTCTAACAGCAAACAACTACAATTTATTTAAGCTGCAAAGAACCCGGCTGCGCACCAAAAGCCTCCTGGCCTCTCCGCACCCAGGCAAGCACCATCAATAAAGCTGTCACCCTCGCTCATCTGCAGGGGAGCAGGGGATTTCAGCAAGTGCCTGGGCTCTCTGCATACCATTTCCAGCACTAACCGTTTGGGGTGATGCTCCAATAATCACAGGGACCACTGACTTAAAAGTCACTTGAATCCGACTCCTCCAAATCATGGGATTCTCTTTCATGCCTGGATGTTGCTGGCGAGATCAGTAACATTCCCGATAAATTACACATTGGCCAGTCTGGGAGAGCTTCAGTCTGTTATTGGAACCAGCTCGTTTGCAAAGCTAGGCTGTGGGATGCCAGGCTCGGAGCCTTGCTTCAGCTCAGGAGGGACTTGGGAAACCACAGAGCGCCCTCTGTTGATAAGAAGAAAAATGCAGAGCCTGGAATGCACAGAGTGTAAACCCTTCAAACACCCAGGCTCAAAGCGAAATCTGTCTCTATTTGGAGAGGCACATTTATGACCTTAAAATACATTTTTCAACATAAAATATTAATTGTTTACATTGCATTAAAAAATTCAAAGGGTTTGATTGGTACTATTTATCTACTTCCACATATAGACACACTGTTGTTTCTATTTCTGTGTATCTGGAGATGCCAGGTACAAAGACTTTGGCCTACTTTGCACTGATAAAGATATAGACAGAGATGGTCACACAGCCCTAGCCGCATTTCCCTGGTAAAAATATTTCTAAAACAAATATTAGAATCGACACAAGCCATAGTGCGGGATGATGGGTAATCTGTGCATGACAATAATTGCTGTATGCAGGCAATCACAAAATTCCCTTGGGTTCAGAAGGAAAAAAAAAAACCATCACAGAGAGATCTTAGCTCCCATGTTCTCTCTTTATAACATGGAGCAAATGATGCCTGGTTTCTCAACTATCTCTTTCAAACTAAGTTCCAGGGAACCATTCCAAAACAGTAAATTGTATTGTCATTTCTATAAAGTAAGTCATGGCTGGGAGGGCAGGAGCTCTTCTGTCTCTTAAGAGTCTGCCCTTTTCTCTTGCCACTGTTTTGTATGGGGTTGAATCCAACCAAAACCCACATTACTGTCACTTTCACATATTTAAAACAGATGATAGCTTCACTGTAAACACTGAGAGTTAACACTTTCAACCAAAAGGCTTTTGGAATCCTCCCTGCCATATAAGGTTTCCTTAAGTATTTTGAAGAAAACCTGCTCTGGGCTTTAGATAACAAACTGTCTTTCACATTTTTCTTTAGGAAATATTTGGTGATAGATGCAGATTTAAAATCTTTCCCAGCACCTCTGGGGCTTCACCTGGAATCATCGTTGCCCCAGACAATCAGATAAAGTGATTGCATATGCAATTGGCCATTCCATTATTACAAAGAGGGCTGCCATTTTTAATTCATCCATCTCTTTGGCTCAGTCTGCACATGCTAAATGAAATGGGGAATTAAAAAAATTACCTGGATATCATAAGCAAAAACCACAATGCTCTTAAAAGGTGGGGAGGGGGAGGGGGTTTGAGGGGAATTGGAATTTTCCAGATTGACTGTCTCTCCCTGATGAAATTAGCCTGATAATTGCTCACTCCTCCACTTCACTCCTGCTAGAAGATAAAGAGAGTAGTGGGTCATGTCCTTTCCCCATCCTGGATTCTAGGCATTCATCTCCTCTCAGAGCTTCTGGGAAGTCTGCATTCATAAATATGAAAGGAAAACACAAGAAGAAAGTAGCCTTTTGGTCCAAATGTTGTTCATCCATGAGGAAAGTCTGAGCAAAGAGCTTTGTGCTTGCCCTGGAGAAGCAGAATCCAGAGGTTGTCTCTTGTCCCAAACAAGGAGCATAAGAACTGGAAATTTTGGCTCACAAGAGCATCAGTCGTTTTTAATGGAATCCAAATAGGAGAGAATTCAAGACCTGGTAAGAATCAAATCAAATCAATCAATGAACACTTATTAAGTACCAATTATGTATCTGGCTCCATTCTATGTGTTGGAGATGTGTAGACAAAGAATGAAACAATCCCTACTCTCCAGGAGCCTATATGCTAGTATTTTAATCAAGGGTTATGAGATGCCTGAGTTTTTCAAGGTTTCGCCTTGTTTTGCACACGCTCCCTAAAGAGCTTTCTGAGGACACAATGAAGATGTAAGCCCCTGAAATTTAATGAAATAGAGAGAATGTCTTGATGAGGGACAGCCCCACCCTCCATCCCCCTACCCTCACCCCACTCCCACCATAGGATTTGTTTTGCATTAGTTGCTAACACCAGAGACATAAAGTCAGGATCATAGATCAAGAGTTGAAAGATACCTCAGAAATCCACGAAGTCCAAGTCTGATGTTTTACAAATGGGGGAAATGAGTCCCAGAGAAGTAAAATGATCTGCCCCAAATCGCCTAGATAATAAGTGGCAGGGTGAGGACTTGATTAAGCATCCACTGACACCAAATCCAGGATGTTTCCCATCATGCCAGGCTGATGGGTCTGCCTAGAAAGGAATTCTCTTCCTAAGAGAAAGAGACATTGCTGAAAGGAAAAAGAAAAGCAAACTATAATGCAGTGGGGAAGTCTCAATAGGAATTAATAGAGATTTATATTTATTTTCCTTTAGGTTCCCTTGAAATATATGGATTTTTTTTATCACTCTGAATTTCTGGGTAGGGGAAGGTAGAAAATAGAAAATAAATTGCTTAAAATGTAAATATCATAAAACTAAAAAACAATTGGGATTCAGAAATTTGCTCTCCTTTTCAGCTACTGTTTTAGCTGAAACATGAAACTATCTAGAATTCTCCTTAAAGGAATATTAAGAGAAAAATGGACAACATGATTTTAAATGAATGCAGACGAAATCAAGTTGACATTTCATGATTAATAAAACATGTCTATTTTAAATTAAAAGTTGACCTCTTTTCCTAGATTTTTTTCTTTCTTTTTTTTCTTAGGTGATTCTATTGTAGTATATACCCATGATGACACATAGGATTTTAGACAATTCTCCAGTTTGAGGATTTGCTAATTTTGTTTAACAAATAGTCCAGCAGAGGGCAGTCAGCTTTTGTTATAACATGTTTGAAGCTGTTGGTAACTTTCTGGGGATAGTTGATTCTTAAAAACTACTGTATTCATTTTTTTATGTAGTCTCTCTTTTTTTCCCCTTCAGGAACAACACAAAACAGACTGGGTATTTTATGCCTTGAGACAGACAAGTCTTTTTCCACTTGGTAATTAAATCCAAGAGAGGGAGCCTTCCCAAAGTACATTGGGGCCCATTACACTCGTCATGTCCATGAATGCCCAGGAACCCTGTCTTATTCTGATCATAGATGAAGGATTCACTTGGCTTAGCTCTTTGTAACATTTTTTAAAACTTTCTAAAATTTAAAATAACTCATCAGGTACTTAATTGGAAAACAACAACAAGCAAGTCAGCATGCATTTACAATTATTTATACTTAGAAATAATTTCTATTGTGGGCCACGTCAGCGATGTTTCCTTCTTGTGGTTTTTGCTGATTCACCTCTGACTGCACGTGCACCATTGTCCACTCATCAGCCTCTGGCAGTGTGTGCATGGTCCTGATGCTGCAGTCTTTATTTCTTATTTATCATTTGGGAATCACAGCTCCATTGGGCTATTGGCTGTCCCTGGGCACCGCCCTCCATTTCCCAACTCCACATCCTTGTATTGACCATCTCCCATTCCTGAAATTCCTTTCCCCCTCACCTCAGCTTCCTTTAAGCCCACCCTTTGGAGGAGGCCCTTCTTGGTCTCCCCACTGATGGTGCCTTCTCATTGGAAAGGACCTTCCATTAACTTATACGAGAGGTGTCAAACATCAGGCCTGCAGGGACATGCAGCCCCTAACACTCTTGAGTGAAGTTGAAACCAAATTAACAAAATAAACAACATATGATAAAACACAGATAACACTGCATTTTAAAACTAAACCAACGTGCCCACCAGCTGAGATCTTTCTGGATTCATTAGTTGCCTCCATTTCTATTTGAGCCTGACACCACTGATTTACATCGTATTTATCTTACCTAGTTGCATCTGTCTTTATTATAGCTGATGCTTAGGACTGTTTTTTGATTTATTTTGTCAACTCAGGATTTAGCACAGTGCCTAGTGCTTAATAAACACTTTTCTTATTGACTGCCTGACTGCCTGGCATAGGAATTATAGAATATGGAATTGGCAAAGAATGTCATCAGGGAAAAGACTGATCAGTAGAAGGTAAGTTCCCTGAGGGCATGGACATTTTTATTTTCATCTTTGTATTCCCATCAACCTGCACAACCCATGACATACACTAGGTGCTTAATAAATACTTAGCGTTTAACTGATTGATCAAACAAGAAGACATCCCATGGAAAGGACAAGAGATGACCGGTAGATAGCCTAAGAGCTTCCAAGTACTCATGATGTTAAGAGAAACCAGGAAGTCTTCCAGCTTATGAGGTGGACCCCCTATGCTAAACCTGTGGTTGAACAGTCAGGCAGGATGAACAGACATGGATGGGATCTTATAGGCACTGCTGGAAGGAATACCCACCCTGATGAGATCCCAGAGCCCATGTGAGAACTTGAATGTTCTTAGGACCTTAGGCACTGATGGAAAGAATACCCACATGATGAGATCCCAGAGCCCATGTGAGAAGTTGAAAACTTGTCAACTTACCCATTTTACAGAGGAAGCCCAAAGAACTGAAGTGATTTGCCCAAAGTCACATAGCTATTAAGAAGCAGAGCCAAAATTCAAGTCCAGGTCTTCCGACTACAAATCCCTCAAGCATTTATTAAGTACTGACTATGTGCCAGGCACTGTAATATAAAAGCACAACACTCCTCAAAATCCATCTTTTCCCAAATGTTTTATTATTCTACATGTTTATTATTTTTTGTTAGTGATTATGGTACTCTGTCATGTTGATCATGTGTTGAGACTGCAAAAATAATGGCAAAAGACCTAGAATCCATGGCAAATGAGGATTGGTCAAAAGCTCTGGTCCTATGGAGTAGGAGAAGACTCCTGGGGACCAGAGAGCTGTCTTCAAGGATCTGAAGGGACTTTGTGAGAAGATGGTCTAGATTCACTCTGCCAGGCCCTTGAGGGCAGAATGAGCAACAACAGAGAGAAATCGCCAATAGGAGGATTCAGCCTTGGTGCCAGTTAAACCCTTTGCAGAAGAAGAGTTGTCCAAGAGTGGCCTGGGGTGCAGTAGCCTCTCTGTCCCTGGAGGTCTTCAAGCAAAGCCTGGATGGCCATTTACAGGGAAGGTTGTAGAGGGAATTTGTGTTTAGGGACCATCAGAATTAATAACCTCTGAGCCCCATTGGCATCCTAAAACTGAAAGCTTTGACTGTTTTTGACAGTCTCTGCATCCCAGGGCTCAGCACAGCACCTGGGACACAGCAGGTGCTTAATAAATGCTTGTTGAATGGTAAATGTGGAAATGTGTTTTGTATGACTTCATATGTATGATCAATATCATATATTGCTCACCTTCTCTAGGGAAGACGGAAGGAGAGAATTTGGAGCTCAAAAAAATTTTTAAAGTGCAACTTAAAAATTATTTTACATGTAATCAAGAAATATTTAGCTAAATTAAAAATATATATTTTTTAAATGAATGCTTGTTGACTTGATATGTATATAGCACTTTAAGTGATTGCCTCTTTAGATCCTAAGAGCTGATCCAGTCCTAAGAGAAGAGCTCTTAGGGACCACCTAATTCCACCCTCACCCATTTTACTTTACAAGAAACCGAGGCTCGCCCAGATGAAGTGACTTGCCCAACATCCTGCTCGTTGCAAATAACAGTTAAGATTCAAACCCAGGGCATCTGACTCCAATGCCAAGTACTCGGAGCACTCTTTCCTCAACACCTCTATCCTGCCAATCCGTCTCCCAGCTCCTGACAGAGCCTCATTTAAAGCAGATAGAGATGAGCCGGGGAAGTTCAGTGAATTTATTCCAAATGTAGTAAGAAATTGTCGCTGTCATGCTTTCAACAACAGAGCCAGGAAATGTGTCTGAAGGTCGCATTTTAAAATAATCCAGAAAGGGCTTTCACCAACATTGATCCTTCAGTAGAATGTCCCGATGGCTGGAAAATGGTTTTCAAATTTTTTTTAGTTGGTGCCTTTTGTCATCACATCCATTTCCATATAGATTTCTTCTCCCTCAGTTATCCAGAAAACATCCAATTTAAGGAACATTTAAAAGGAAACAAACAAAACATTCAGCAAAACCAGTGAACAATTGATCCATCAGGTAGCAGATGCAGCATCCCATACTCAAGAGACCTCCACCTCTGCAGTTGGATGGAGGGGAGTTGTACCCACTTGTTTTGCCCTTTGGTGATTTAAATGGGCATGAGCAGCACTATACTGGCAAATGTTTAACAACCTACTTTCCAGAAAAAAAGGAAAACATGTAACATGACACACTTTAAAGTTTAATCTGCATTAATTACATTTTCTCCAGCACTTTCTTAAGTCCAGAAATCAACAAAACAATAAATCAAGCCCTGATCTGTAGTGTTTGCCAATTGCCATGGTGTAAATGCTCACACAGAAAATTTAATAATTAGCCCATGAGAGCCTGTCCAACCTGGCTCCAGCACAGTCCTGACACAAGGGAGATTTTAGCACCCTCTCTGTGGCCACCAGGTTAAAGTCCTACTTTGGGAGCATTAGACACAAAATCCAGGAAGTTTCTTCTGCCACTGAACATCATCGTCATTGTCTTCATTGGAAAAATCTAAATATTCTCACCTCAGTATTATTCAGCATTGGCGCAACCATTTCATCTGCACCCAATGACAAATATCAATAAATGCATAGAGCCAAGGATTTTGTTGTTGTTTGGCCATTTCAGTTGTGTCCAGCTCTTCCTGACCACTTTTGGGGTTTTCTTGGCAAAGATATTGGAGTGGTTTGCTATTCCTCCTCCAGCTCATTTTACAGATGAGGAGCTGAGGCAAACAGGATTAAGTGACTTGCCCAGGGTCACACAGCTAGCAAGTGTCTGAGGCTGGATTTGAATTCATGAAGATGCATCTTCCTGATTCCAAGGCCAGCACTCTATCTACTGTACCACCTAGCTGTTCCTAGGATAAACCATCTAGTTTTTGAAGCTGAATCCCAGATGTTGAAGGTATCTAAGAAATTCAACCTGCTCAAATTCTGACATAGATCTCAGTGGTACCCAAGTACCAGTACTGTGGGCAGTACCTAGGACCACATTTTAGGAAGGCTACTGACAAACCAGAAAGAGTCTAGAGATGGTGAGAAATCTGGAAACCTGGAGATATTTAGTGTGGTAAAGAGAAGACTTTGGGGGGGGTGGCAATAGTCTTTAAGTATTTGAAGGGTTATTAAGGGAAAATCAGCTTGACCCCAGAAGGCAATAAATAGAAGAGATTTAAGGGAAAGTTCCCCACAATTTAAATTCTCCCAAAGTGCACTGGACTGCCTCAGGAGGCAGTGGGGAGAAGACCCATCGCAGGGGTCTTCAAGTCAAAGCTAGAAGACCCATTCGCAGAAACGTTTTAGAGGGAATGATCAGTTAGGTATGGGTAGGGCTGGATGCCCTCTGAAGTCTCTTTCCTCTCTGGGATGTCTTGCATCAATGATGACTTTTCAAATACCAACCTCCCCATTAGTCTTAGAAAATTTGATACCAAGTCATTGGGGTCTGAGAGACCTGGGATCAAATTCTGCCTCATACACTTTTAGCTTTGTGTCCCTAGGCAAGTCATTTTCCCTCAGGCCTCAGTTTCTTCATCTGTAAAATGTGTGGGCTGGACTTCATGGCCTCTGAGTCCCCTTCTAAGTCCTGGTCTAAGGTTCTAGAATGATTCTCTCTATTCTTTTCCCGTGTCTGACTGATATCTGTCTTCCTGCTAACTCTGGGAGAGACCCTCATGATATGGTTACACAGAAAATTGGGTCAGCATGCACACCAGTTAGAAAACCTTTATGGCCAAACTGTCAACAATTTTGTAAAATTTGTTACTTGGCAAAGGAAAGACTATGTCAATAGAACGACTAAATCAGGTTCTGTCATTTCAGGGTCACTATCCTACAGACGCTCACCTAGGTATTTTCCCTTTTGTGATTGATCCCTTCAGTAACGTAAAGAACTGGAAGTGAGAAGACTGAGCCACCATGCAGTGATCTATGGGCCATTTATAGATCTGGGCCAACCCTGCATTTTATGCAAAGTTCTCCTTTCTCTGGATCTGAAAACCTGCTTTCTTCTAGCATTAGATGGGGAAAAGCTGACAAAGATTCAGAAGACCACCTCGTCAAAGCCTTGGGATAACAGGAGGGAACCTTTAAAACAATAAACTTCCTTTTCCTTTATAGAATCAATCAATAATTATGTAATACACCAATCAATGGCCTTCTGTAGACCAGACACTATGCTAAGTGCTAGGGATCCAAAAAGAGGCAAAAGACAGTCTCTGCTTTCAAGGTGCTTACAATCCAACGGAGGAGACAACATGCAACCAACTGGAAAAGGTCACAGAAACCCCAAAGGAAATCCCTACTACTCTACCCCCAACAAGGAGGCCTCAAGGAAAGAGTTTACCTCCCAGGGTAAACCAACCCACTTTAGGACAGCCGTGACACAAAGAAACTTCTGAGACCAAATTTAAATTTGCCTTTCTGCAACTTACATTCATTGTTCCAGTTTGGTTCTTGGGAGTCAGCTGGTCCAGGACCTGAAGCTGTCATGTTCCCCTTGAACATTCTTTTCTCCAGGTTAACCATCCCCTGTCCCTTCAATAGATTCTTATATTGTATAGATGCTAGGCCTTTCACCATATTCATTGCCCTCCTGTGGACACTCCTTTCTAAATATGGTGTCCAGAATTAGAAACAATACTCCAGATGTCTTCAGACTTGGCCAGCGCACTGCTGAACAGTGACCTCCTTATATCTGAAGGGTGTCCCATTTTTAATACAGCCTAAGACCTCATTAGGTTTCCTGGTTGTCATTCCATGGTATTGGCTTATATTGGGCTTGTAGTAAGGCTCCAAGATCTTTTTATTTTCAGAAAAAATGACATTCAATCATCTTTGACTTATGAAGTTGAGTTCTTGAACCCAAGAATAAGAGTTTACATTTAGCCTTATCAACTTTTTTTTTTATTCTACTTCTCAACCTGCTCATCACATGGACTACTTGAGTTTCTAAGATCATAGAGAGTAAAAGTTTGAAACAGGCGTTGCAAATCACCTGCTCTGGAGTTGTTTAATGGAAGCAGGCTCAGAGATGCTAATTCCAAGTTCATTCCTGATGAAATGATTTATGCTCAAATCCTAAAGACTCCCTAGTTAGTCAGCCACAGTTCAGTAACCATTAGAACAGTAAATGAGGGCTGGCTGATGAGATCTCCAGCCCAGAGCTGTCATGTAGACCCAGGGATTTTAGCTAGAACATTAGCAGTAATGCTTCTGAGGGCTCATGCTGGGGAAATGCCTCTGCTGTGAACAGTGGCCTCATTATCTGCAGGTGCCCCAGCAGTGAGGGGGCAGGGGCTGTTCATCACTCCCCCCCCCCCCCGTCTGTAGTAGAACCAACCCCATCAGGGCCACTGACAGGGGCTGGCTGGAGATCCAGAGAATGGCAGGTCCCACCACAGCCCATGACCCAGAGATGGAACCATGGCCAGGACTATCTCAGAGTGACCAATACCCTCTCCCCACTCCCATGTCTGATTGACATCAGTCTCCCTGCTATCTCTGGGAAAGACCCCATAGCATGCACATAAATGGCGCATGCTGCTTTCCTAATGCTCCTGCCCACACATTAAGACTAGATTTTGAATAACTCTCAAGTCAGAAAGACACATATTTAACAGCATAGAGTGAAAAGAGTTCTGGACTTAGAATCAGATGGACCTGGGTTCACATCCCACCTCTAACACTTACTAGACAAACTAGAAGTCCTCTAGGGTCCAAATCACATCTAGCTCTCTGATCAGAACATCATAGACTTAGTGGTAAATCTAGTCGGACACTCCTGTTTTACAGATTAGAACACTGGGGCCCAGAGCAGGGAGCATGCCCACGACCATAGCCATTCTGTTATTGTTTAATCATTTTTAGTTGTGTCCAACTCTTCATGACCCCCATTGAGAGCTTTCTTGGCAGAAATACTGGAATGATTTGCCGTTTCCTTCTCCAGTTCAATTTACAAATGAAGAAAGTAAGACAGAAAGCATTTAGGTGACCCTCACCCAGGGTCACGCCAGATTTGAACTCAGGTCTTCCTGACTCCAGGCCCATCCCTCTATCTACTGCACCACCTAGCTGCCCTCTGATCATGGAAATAGTAAGCATCAGAAACAGGATTCGAACCCATGTTCTATAACTCTAAAAATAGAGTTCTTTCACTTACGCTACACTGCCTCCAGATGTTTCTTGTTCACTCAGATTTACAAAAGGTTCTCTTACCCTCTATTAATTAAAAAATAAGCCGCCCCAATGCCCTACTCAACTCAAGAGGTCCCAAAGACCCTTAATTCTAATACCTTCCTTCTGTTGATTTAGTCCAGTTGATCCTGTCCATACGGCCTCTTATATGGTCATTTCCACAGTCTCCCCCATTAGGTTGTAAGCCTTTTGAGAGCAGAGACTGCCTTTCTTTGTATCCTCAGTGCTTAGCACAGGGCCTGGCACATAGTAGGTGCTTACCAAATGCTTGTTGGCTGACTGACATCTGGAGAGAGAAAAAGGTCTTCCTCTGAGTTTGGCAATTTTCCTAAGCAAACTAGAAGTATTTGAATAATCAAACCTCCATAGCCTAGGTAATTTATCCTCATTGAAGCCAAAGCTCCCACAAATTTAAAAGAATTATCTAAAGCAAGAAATGTTTTATGAAGCTTTATACCAGTAATATCTCCTGCTGAAATGACTTGACTTTACTGTGAGTTGGGGACTGCTTTCTATTACTTCAAGTACCGACAAACATTTGTAGCATCTACTATTTGCCAGGCACATTCCACATGCTAGAGAGAGAGAAACCGAAAGGAAGCAGCCTGGTCCTTAAGGAATCTCCAATCAGATGGGGAAGGCCGCACACTCATCCACAGGGATACCCAAACCACATTTGAAACAGAGGGAGGGTAACCCCAAAGGGGAAGGTGCTGGCAGCTGCTGGGGAGGAAGAGGTGAGATGGTTATGAGTTTTCAGCGTGGGGAGAACCAGGGCAAAAACAGACAGATCTCCTGGAGCCCCTTTAGTCTCTATACCTATACTCTAAACCTGGGAGGGATTGTGTGTGTAAGACTCAAACTCATCATCTAAGCTGCTTTCTGCAGTACCATATGCAAGGGAATGAGTGATACTGGGAAGAGGGTGAGAAAAGTAGATGGAAGGAACCAGACCTAAGAGAGGTGTCCCACACCCTCACAACCCTAAAGGATGTAAGTAGTCAGAAATTCTAAGCATCTTAACGATACTTTTATGAGGTGGGGGAGGGGACGCCTCTTTGAGTTTCAGAATCAAAGGTGTGAAGTAGGTGTGAACAATCCCTAGACACCTCAATTGACTCAATCAATCAAAGCTTACCCTTAATCGGGAAGGACTTAAGTCCTTGAATAAAAACAGATGTTACAACACATAAATGCCCTGTGGTTGATAGAAGAGAATTAGTCATGCCCTGTAGGGCTCAAATAAAACGCAGACCAATCTGGAATCCAGCATTCCAAGAGCAGACCTGTCTGGTGGTGGGACAGCTCCAACCAAGAAGACCTTGAGAGGGAATCATTTAGTGGGGAGGGAGGTGGAGAATTACTCTCCCTCCCCACCCCATCTTCTTTGACTAGAGGAAAACTTGGTGAACTACAAAGGATGGAGGGTGTGGTCTTCCCATTCCCAACAGCCACATCCCAAGGGAAGCAATGGCCCAAAGAAAGCTAGCCACACCAAGGAAAGAATCTGAGGACTCTACCAGGTCAGGGGAACAAATTCTGTTAAATTCTTAGATAATTAAACTCTAATGTGCTAGCAAGAGAAACTAGGATGTAAGCTACACTGATTGGGATCCATCTTTTGACAGTGATGTTGAAGAGAATGACTCTTCCCTACTTGATCACATCCCTTATTGTTACCATTATAGACAAAATACTGAGTCTATCCAGCATAGTTTTCCTCATGGTTTAATCTCTATGTCTTGCTTTCTCCATCAACAAAATGAAGACATTTCTCTTTATCATAAGATAAATAAGATATGTGTCATTAGAATATAGAAAGAAATGAAGATTGGTGAAGCACCCAAGAATCCTGGTTTCCTGAAATTCCCTGCATTGTCTACACTCATCTGTCATCTTTCCCTCCAATAACTTAACATAAACTATCTAATCAGTGCTGTGAAAAAGATTAAAAAAAATCAAGCTGTCTCCTAAGACGCGACTTTAAAGTTCCCATCACACTTCCCGACTAAATGACTTCGAGCAATTCACCTAAAGTCGTGCCTCTGTTTCCTCATAAGTAAATTGAAGCCGTTTCACTCAATGATCTCTGAAGTCCCTTCCATCTCTATGGTCTTGTGTATCCTTCATACAAAACATGTCACTATATCTGTGTGTGTTTTTCCTTCAGAGAAGTCCCTATAATAGAACCATTTGCTATTTCCAATAAAATGACAGTATCAGAAGGAAATTCACAAATGTGGAGTTTTATGGGGCTGATACAGGCAGCATATGTTAACTAAGAATAAGCCTGTATTTTCATTTCTCAGTGTTTTATTACCTCAACCCGACTGTCAACTAACCACATAAAATTCAAACAAATCAACTCACTAAAATATCTGAAAAAGCAGTCTGCATTAATCAAATCTCATGATTTTTTGTAACATTCCTGGGGGAAAATTGTGGCAGGACATGAAAAATTATTAGATAAGCAGAGGATTGAACAGTAAGCCTTCGGAAGACAACCTAAGCATCAGGGTCAATTTCTTCTTTCTCCCTCCAAAGTAGGTCATGCTCAGCAGAATGGCTTAGGGTTGTAGGACCATGGATTCCCAGCTCCCAAGGAGCTCCACAGACATCTAGCCTAACCCCTTTGTTTTACACAGTTGGAAATAGACACCTAGATATGCAAAATGATTTGCCCAAGCTCATATTGGTGGTAAAGCGGTAGAACCTTGCTTGATTCAGACCCTCTGGCTCCTTATAATCCAGCCCTTAGGCCACTGCACCACAGTATCAACAATATTTTCCCCACTAGTTTGAAAATTTTCTGTAAATGTAACCCAGGCAAGTAAGCTCTGAAGTATCCTCATCCCAACCCCCACACCCACTGATGATTCAGGTTCCCAGAGTTTACCCACATTTTCTTGGGGTCCAAGGGTGATTCTCTAATGTCATTGGTTCAAATCCCCACCGCTGTACTAAACTATTGATGGAGAATTACTTTATCGAGACTCAAAAAGATTTTATTTTTTTATTGTGGATTTTTTTCCTTTTAAATTTGTTAATTTTTAGTTTATAACATTCAGTTCCACAAGTTTTTGAGCTCCAATTTTTTCCCTCTCCTTTTCCTTCCCCCTCCCCACCCAAGACAGTATGTAATCTGATATAGGTTCTACCCATTAAACATATTTTCACAATAGTCAAGTTGTAAAGAAGAATTATAACCAACGGAGTGAACCACAAGAAAGAAGAAACAAAAAAAGAGAGAGAACAAATAGTTTGCTTCCATCTGTATTCAGACTCTGTAATTCTTTCTCTGGATGTGGATAGCTTTTTCCATCATGAGTCTTTTGGAGTTGTCTTAGAACCTTACATTGCTGAGAAGAGCCAAGTCTATTAGACTTAATCATCACAGATACAATGTGTCTGTAATTGTGTGCAATATTCTCCTGGTTCTGCTCCCCTTACTCAGCATCAGAACATATAAGTCTTTCCAGGTTATTACAAAGTCTGTCTGCTCCTCATTTCTTATAGCACAAGAGTATTCCATTACATTCATATACCACAACTTGTTCAGCCATTCCGCAATTGATGGGCATCCCCTTGATTTCCAATTCTTTGCTACCACAAAAAGAGCTGCTATAAATGTTTTTGTACATATGAATCCTTTCCCCATCAAATAGATTTTAAAAAGGAATATTTACTAAGGTACCATAATACTAAGAATTGGTACAAAATGACCCTTCCATAAGTCTGTAACACAATCTCCCACAAGTACATACGTAGTCCAAGGGAAAGTGAACTCAGGTTTGGAGATGACCTGTGGCAAATGAGTAATTCAGCTTCTGGGTACTAGAAATCCTTTTCTCATATTTATGATGTTCTTAAGAAATTCCTCGTAGGCATGGTCTAGTTTCTTTGTTGAGTTCCAAGCTGTGAATCAAGCCTATCCTTGGCTCTTGAAAGCAGACTGTGCTGCCAGCTGCTTCTGCTGCCCTGGGAGGTGGGAGAGATGATGCTACAAAACCAAGAGGAAAATGAGAAGCCCCAAATCTCTAGAGATTTCACAACAAGCAATGTCCCATCCAGACAAGGTGTGTTAAGTGTGGGGGGTGGGAGAAGAATTCCTGGAAAAACCCAAAATCAAGGTCTTTCCTTGCCCTTCCTGTTCAGGGATGTGCTAGTTGATCTTTTATCAACTCCCTTAGTAATTCAGAGACTTCTTTGGTATGGCCAAGTTCCCTCAGACTATCCAAATTCTTGTATTGTCATTCAAATTCAAAGCCTTTGAGTACTTTGTCCAAGTCCTATGAGTGACAGAAACAGGTTCTCACCCCATTAAGGTAGCAAAGCTAAAGTGGCAGGCAGTTTCTATCCCAGCTTTACATGAATGGTAGATTCCTGCCAATCTGTACAGAAATTGCACTGTTATATTTGTTTAAAGTGTATTGTATTTTTCTTCTGCTGTAGTCATATTGGGTTCAGAATATTCCAAAGATGCTCTACTCTCCTTAAGAAGCATTTGTCCTCAGCAGAAGCCAATTATCAGCAATCTCTGGCAGAAGTTAAGTCAAGGAGTGAGCAAACTTCTAATACCTGAGGAACGCCTCACCCCGCTGAGTTGCAAGAACAGGACCTGTGATTTCACTGCTGTGGGGAGCTCCTGGGGCCATGTAATCCAGCCCCTCCATTTAACAGAAAAGGCAACCAAGGCATAGGAAGGTTAAGTGACTTCCTCAATTCACACAAAACTACTGAAATTGAACACTTTGGAAAGATAATGACCAAGGTTGGTCCCAAAGAAGAGCCCAGAGAAGACACCAACCTCCTGTCTTTGTAGAGCTGGGGGACAGTGGGTAAGGAATACTGCATGGATTATTGCATTTGGTTCCTATCTTGGTTAGCTGGGCTAGGCAATTTTTTTCTTTTTTTTTATTCCTTGCTATAAGGGATGGCTCTCTAGGAATAGAAAGGGACTGTACATACTGGGAAATCTAAGTAACATGAAAATGAAAAATATCAATAATTTTTTAAAATGTTATTGACCTCAGCTTCTGGTGCCAAGATGGTGAGTGAGCAAAGAACTCTCTGAAGCCCTCCCAAATTCCCTTCCAAATAACTAGAAAACTGCCTCAGAATACCTCTAAAAGCAGGGATGAAGCTCACCAGCCTGGCAGGAAAGGTCTGTATCTCTGGGGTGGGTGGTGAGCAAGGTCCAAGAGCAGCAGCAGCCAGCCTCACAACAGGGGGCCAGCAGCAAGGTTCCAAGCCTAGGGCAATCTACTGCAAGGACCCTGTAAACCAGAAGCCCCTTAGGCAAGTGAGTAGTTTATGCAATGCATCAAAACCTCACCCCAGTGACCCCACCCCCAGCACAAGCCACCAACAAGGCCTTGACCTCATTGCTGACCAGTAGTGAAGCCCCACCCTTGGTCTGACCAACAGGGACAGCCTGGGGCTTTCTAGCAAAGAGACCCTACTTCCATAGCAACCCAAAAACAGGGCCCCACCCAGGAGGAGACCAACAACAAAATTACTCCTCCAAAACCTACTAAGTTGCCTCCATAGCAACCCAGCAGCAAGGCCCCACCCCTGGAGCAGGCCAGCAGCTAAACCCCACACCCAAGGGAAGCCAAGGGGAGGCCCCACCCCTCCCCCAGTACAAGCCAGAAGCCCAGTCAAAGCCAGCAGTAAGACCCAGAGCCCCAGCACAAAAAGCTTAGGATAGTGCAGGAACCAGAGCCCAACTCTCACATAAAAACACCACATCACAAAAAAGCCAGAAAAAAATTAGTTAAAAAAAAAGGAGTTTGACTATATTAGAAAAGGATAATAGTATCTAAATGGATATGTGTGAAACATCAAATAAAAATGTAATTTGGTCTCAGGCCCAAAAAGAGTTCCTAGAAGAGCTTAAAAAGCATTTTAAAAAGCCAATTAGAGAAGTACAAGAAAAATTGGGAAAAGAAATGAGAGTAATGCAAAAGAATCATGAACAAAAGAGGCAATAGCATGGGGAAAGATATACAAAAAAAGTTATTGAGGAAAATAACTCCCTAAAAAATAGAATTGACCAAATGGAAAAGGAAGAACAAAAGCTCACTGGAAATAATTCCTTAAAAATTAGAATTGAACAAGTAGAAACTAATGACTCTAGGACATATCAAGATACAGTAAAACAAAATTTAAAAAAAGTAAAAAGATAGAAGAAAATGTGAAAATTCTCATTGGAAAAACAACTGACATAGAAAATAGATCCAGGAGAGACAATGTAAGAATGATCGAACTACCTGAAAACCATTATAAAAAAAATTTTAAGTCTGGACAATATCTTTCAAGAAATTACAGAAGAAAATTGCTCTCATATATTAGAACCAGGGGGCAAAATATAAATTGAAAGAATTCACCTATCACCACCTGAACGAGATTCCAAAATGAAAACTCCCAGGAATATCATAACCAAATTCCACAGCTCACAGATCAAAGAGAAAGTATTTCAAGCAGCCAACAAGAAATGATTCAAATACCATGGAGCTATAGGCAGAGTTACACAGGATTTGGCAGCTCCCACATTAAAGAACGGGGGTGGGGGGCGCTTGGAATATGATATACTATACTGGAAGGCAAAGGAGTTAGGATTACAACCAAGAATCACCTACCCAGCAAAACTGAATATAATCTTTCAGGGGAAAAAATGTCATTTAACAAAGTAGAGGACTTTCAAGCATTCCCAATTAAACGATCAGAGCTGAATAAAACACATAACCTTCAAATACAAGATTCAAGGGAAACATAAAAAGGTAAAAAAGAAACAAGAAAGAGAAAATACAAGAAAGTCAATAAGGTTAAGCTGTTTGTATTTTACAGCAAGATAATATTTGTAACTCAACAACTTTATCACTATTAGAGCAATTAGAAGGAGTATATGTATACAGAGGGTATGGATATAAGATGACTTTGATGGGATGAAAGAAAATTGCACTGGAAGAAGAAAGAGGGAGGAGATTGAACAGGGGAAATTATGCCACATAAAAGAGGCATGAAAGAACTATTATAATGGAGGGCAAGATGGGGGGTGGAGGTGGAGGGTAAAGCTTAAACCTTACTCCCATCAAAATTGGCTCAAAGAGGTCATAACATACACATTCAGTTGGACATAGACATCTATCTTACCCTGTAAGGAAGTAAAAAGGGATGGAGATAATAGAAGGGGAAGAAGGGACTGTTAAAAGGGAGGGCATATTGAGGAAGGCAGTGATCGGAAGTAAAACACTTGTGAGGAGGAAAAGGGTGGAAGGTAAGAGAAACACATTCAAAGCAGAGAGATACACACAAAGCAGATTCTATTATGCTTCAGCTGAAGCAAAGAAAGTATGGATAGCCATCATGATCTCAGACAAAGCAAAAGCAAAAATAGATCTAATTAAAAGAGATAAAAAAAGGAAACTATATTTTCCTGAAAGTTACCACAGACAATGAAATCCTATCAATACTAAACATGTATGTATCAAATGGTATACATCTAAATTTTTGAAGAAGTTGAATGAGTTACAGGAGGAAATAGATAATAAAACTATACTAGTGGGGGACTCTAACTTTCCCCTCTCAGAACTAGATAAACCTAACCAAAAAATATACAAGAAAGAAGTTAAAGAGGTGAATAAAATTCTGGAAAAGTTAGATATGATAGATCTCTGGAGAAAACTGAGTGGGAATAGAAAGGAATATACCTTTTTCTCAGCAGTACATGGCACCTACACAAAAATCAACCAACCAAATGCAGAAAAGCAGAAATAGTAAATACAGACTTTTCAGATCATAATGCAATAAAAATTACATTCAATAATGGACAATTGAAAGAGAGATAAAAAATTAATTGAAAATAAATAATCTAATCCTACAAACAAGCAGCTCAAAGAACAAATCATAGAAACAATTGATAATTCAATTAAGGAAAAGGATACTAATATGACAAGATACCAAAATTTATGGGATGCAACCAAAGTGGTACTTAGAGGAAAATTTATATCTATAATTACTTATATCAGTAAAATAGAGAAAAAGCAGATCAATTAATTGGGTATGCATTTTTTAAAACTAAAAAATGAACAAATTAAAAATCCCCACTTAAATACCAAATTGGAAATCCTAAATAGTCAAAAGGAGAGATTAGTGAAATTGAAAGCAAGAAAACCATTGAACTAATAAAGCAAGAAGCTGTTTTTTGGGGAAAAACAATAAAATAGACAAATAATTGATTAATTTGATTTTAAAAAGGAAAGAAGAAAACCAAATTAGTAGTATCAAAAATGAAAGGGATGAATTTAACACTAATGAAGAAGAAACTAAGAGAATTGTTAGGAGCTATTTTGCCCAATTATATGCCAATAAAGTTGACAATCAATTGAAATGGATGAATATTTACAAAACTATAAATTTCCCAGATTAACAGAAGAAGAAATAAAACACTTAAATAAACCAGTCTTAGAAAAAGAAATTGAACGAGCCATCAATGAATTTCTTAAGAAAAAAATTTCCAGGACGAGATGGATTCACAAGTGAATTCTACCAACCATTTAAAGAACATTTCCAATACTATATAAACTATTTGGGAAAATAGGTGAAGAAAGAGTCCTATAAAATTTCTTTTGTGACACAAATATGGTACTGACACCCAAATCCAGAAGAATCAAAACATAGAAAGAAAACTATAGATCAATTTCCCTAAAAAATATTGATGCAAAATTTTTAAATAAAATAATAGCAAAGAGATTACAGCAATACATCACAAGGATAATACACTATGACCAGGGAGGACTTATACCAGGAATGTAAGGCTGGTTCAATATTAGGAAAACTATCAGCATAATTGACCATATCAATAACAAAACCAACAAAAATCATATGATTGTCTCAATAGATGCAGAAAAAGCCTTTGACAAAATACAGCACCCATTCCTATTAAAAACACTAGAAAGCATAAGAATCAATGAAGCTTACCTTAAAATGATAAGTAATACCTAAAACCACCAGCAAACATTATCTGTAACAGGGATAAGCTAGAAGCTTTCCCAATACAATCAGGGTGAAGCAAGGATCCCCCTTATCACCTCTATTATTTAATTTTGTACTAGAAACATTAGCTATAGCTACAAGAGAAGAAAAATAAATTAAAAGAATTAGAATAGTTAACAAGGAAACAAAACTATAACTCTTTGCAGATAATATGATGATATACTTAGAAAATCCTAGAGAACAAACTAAAAAGCTACTTATTTTTAATTAATTAATTTAGTTTTAGTTTACAACATTCAGTTCCACAAGCTTTTGAGTTTTAAATTATCCCCCTCCCTCCCCTCTCCTTTCCCCAAGATCGCATGTAATCTGACACAGACTCTATATATACATTCATATTAAACATATTTTCACATTAGTCATGTTATAAAGAAGAATTATAGCCAATGGAAAGAAACACAAAAAAGAAGAAACAAAACAAAACGAGAGAGAGAGAGAGAGAGATGGAGAGCAAATAGTATGCTTTGATCTGCATTCAGACTCTGTAATTCTTTCTCTGGATGTGTATAGCTTTTTCCATCATGAGCCTTTTGGAGTTGTCTTAGAACCTTGCATTGCTGAGAAGAGCCAAGTCTACCAAAGGTAGTCATCACAGATACAATGTGTCTGTAATTGTGTACAGTGTTCTCCTGGTTCTGCTCCCCTTACTCAGTATCAGAACATATAAGTCTCTCCAGGTTATTATGAAGTCTGTCTGCTCCTCATTTCTTATAGCACAATAGTATTCCATTATATTCATATACCACAACTTGTTCAGCCATTCCACAATTGATGGGCATCCCCTTGATTTCCAATTCTTTGTCCCCACAAAAAGAGCTGCTACAAATATTTTTGTACATGTGGGCCCTTTTCCTATTTGTATGATCTCTTTGGGATACAGCCCTAGAAGAGATATTGCTGGGTCAAAGGGTATGCATATTTTATAGTCCTTTGGGCATAGTTCCAAATTGCTCTCCAGAATGGTTGGATTAGTTTACACCTCCACCAACAATGCATTAGTGTTCCAATTTTCCCACATCTTCTCCAGTATTTATAATTTTCCTGTTTTGTCACGTTAACCAATCGAATAGAATTGGCTAAGAACTGGAAATCAAAGGGATGTCCATCAATTGGTGAATGACTAAACAAGCTATGATATATGATTATAATAGAATATTATTATGCTATAAGAAATAACGAGCAATATGATTTCAGAAAAAAACCTATAAAGACTTACATGAACTGATGCATAGTGAAGTGAACTTAACCAGGAGAACATCATACACAGAACAGCAATATTGTTCAGTGAAGAACTGTGAATGACTTAACTATTCTCAACAATACGATAATCCAGGACAATGCCAAAGGACTAATGATGAAGCATACTATCTGCCTTCAGAGAAAGAACTGATATTAATTAAATACAGACTGAAGCATGCTATTTTCCTTTTTCTTTTTCTTCCTTTTCCTTTTATTCAAGTCCTCTCATATAAAATGACAAATATAGAAATGTTTTACATATTTGCACATGTATAACCTATATCTGATTGCTTAGAGGGAGGGATAGAATTTGGAACTCAAAACTTTAAGAAAGACTTTAAAAAATTTAAAACTTTAAATAAAAAAATGAAAAAAAATGTTATTGACCCTCATGGGACATCAACTAGTTATGATAACTTTAGTCTTCTATGAGGTGGTAGGCAATTTGATAGGGAATGGGTAGGAATTTGCAGAATGACAGAAATCTAAAGATGGAACAGCTTCAGTTTTCACCTGCTCAAATCTCTACCTAAAAAAAACCATACCTGACAAGGGTTTATACAGTCTGAGCTTAAACACCTTGAGAGGAAGACAAGTCACTCCTTCCTGGAGCAGCTTGTTCCACCTTAAGACAGCACCAACACACAATGAGTCTGCTTCTGCTCTGCCAAGGCTCCACAAGCCTGTGGAGATTGGGATCCTTTGTGAACCTCAGGTGACCTACTCTCTCATCAGACCTTCCACACGTCTTGCGTATGTGTGAAGTTCATTTCTTAACCCACTTTAATATTTTAATTCATTCCTTTCAAATTTTATCTTCCAAAAAGTTAGATAAAAAGATAAATCATAGGACTAAAAATATGTTCCTTGAAGTACTAAGGCAGCAAGGCACAATGGATAGCTTACTGGATTTGGAGCCAGAAACCCCAGGTTCAAATCTGACCTCTCTCACTTCTTGCCTGTGTGGCCTTATACAGGTCTGTCCACCTCACTGGGCCACAGCTTCCTCTTCAGCAAAGTAAGGGGACTGTACCTTATGGCCTCCAGCCTTCCCAGAGTACTAGATCCATGATCCTATGATGCTTTATCAGTGTTGAACAAAATCTCAATATGAATACTTAGCAGAAGCTATTTAGCCCAAGATTTTTACCAATATAAATAGATTAACTCAACCTTTATGCTTAAGGGTCTTTGTTGAGCATTGTTTGTCTGTTAGGTCTGTGTGGTGTACCATAGGGCTTTTTAAACTTCTTCCACTCACCCCTTTTTGTGTTTTTGAAATGTTCCTTGGCATTGAATGGCCTGAAGGCATGAGCAGTGCAAAGTGTGCTTGCTTTGTGTTCAGAACCAAGGCTTCAGTGAAGTTGCTCAATGCAACCTGGGCAAGCTCTGCCAGAAACATCTCAGATTCATTATCTGTTTGATTTTTAATTTATTTTCAGTCATTGCACATTCAGAAACCTCTTAGTGTCGCCAAATTTTTCACAACCCCATATGGGGTCATGACCCACAGTTTAAGAAATGCTAGAAACAGGATAAAAAATGAGGGTTACTAACATGTCAAGAAAGAAAATCTAGTAGGTTCTGGTGAGCTTCCAGGAAAATGGATGTATCTTTCCTGGTTGATAGAAAGCTATGTTGTCAAAAGCAAGGTTAATGTTTGAACGATGTACCCATTCTATTTCTTGGTTGGTGTGATGCTAAATATTGCCTCCAAGGGTTGTCAAAATCAGAAACGAATGGGCTTTGAAAGGAAAATGCAAGCAGAGCCAACTTCCACTACAGCTTTGGTTTTGTAAAGATAAATTAAAGGGTCAAGATAAAGTGTTTGTTTTTCTTTCTGATTTCTATGAGCAAAGGAAATGAAAAGGAAAGAAAAAGCAGATCTGAATTTGGGAAGAATATTAAGATCAATCTCTGTTAAATATCCAAATCCTCCCAGGGATTCAGTTGGTCAGGCACCTACTACAGGCCAAGGCACTGAGCTAAGCACTGAGGATACCAAAAAAAAAAGGCAAAAACATTCTTGGCTTTCAAGGGGCTGACCATCCAACGGACAAGAGAATATGTAAACAATGATGGACAAACAAGATACAGAAAGGAGAAATGGGAGATTATCAACAGAGGGTAAGAGCTAAGGTTAAGCAAGACAGGAAAGGATTCCTGAAGAAGGTGGAATTTTAAGTGAGACTCAAAGGAAGCCAGGGGGTGGAGACCATCTACTGCTTCCATGTAGTTCTTCTCAACCCTCAGAGAATATCAGAGTGAGTCAGAGGTTCTGCGGTCCAATCCACAGTTAGCCAAGAATCCCTTCTACAATGTAGACACATGGTCATCGAGCCTTCGTGTGAAGAATGAAGGGGAACCCATGATCTCCTAAGGCAGCCCTGTGCCTTTTGGACAGCTCTAGCTTTGGGGAGGTTTCCCATATTTGCCACTCTGAAACTACCACCCACATGTTCTGGTTTTGTTCTCAGAGACTAAGCAGAACAAGTCTAGTCTTTCTTAGATGTGAGAGCTCTTAAATGATATAGAGAGCCATCTAAACAATTTAGACAGCCATATATCCCTCCTGAGTTCTCCCTCAGCCAATTCTCATATGGCTTGAATCTGAGGTCCTTTTCCATCTTAGTTGTCATCTCAATACCCTCCAGTTTATCAATGTCCTTCCTAAAAGGCAGCAACAAGGAACAAACATAATACTCACAGACCTTGAATGCCATGTCTCATTTAGCACAGTTTATTGTCACATGAACTTCCTATTCATGAGCTTGCAATACTCCAAGGCTCCCAGCTCTTTTTTAGATCAACTACCATCAAGTTATGCCACCCCCATCTTGTACTTATGACATTGATTGTCAGTCAATCAATAAATATTAATCATCTACTATGTGCCAGGAACTTGATCTTCCTTCATTCAGTGCAATGCTATAGTCTATGAGCATTCTTCTGAGCCTTGACTCTGACATTAATCACTTAATCAACAAATATTTATTGCCATTCAATGTATTAGGATCATCCCTCCAGCTTTGTGTCATCTTCAAATCTGATAAGCATGCCGATCATCTTCATCCAAATCATTGATAAAAATAGTAAACGATACAGGACCAAGCAACTGGCGTCTTGTGTTTAAGGCAAGGGTCAACATTATTTTCAATTCAACAAATATCTAATCAGCCTTTACTAAATGCTTCCTCCACTAAAATACTCCTTTGATGCCTCATCATGGCACAAAGGTGACCCTGAATTCTCTCAAGATAGAAAGACTTTTAAATAAGAACCAAGGAATAGCTGCTATGTGTCAGTGATCCCAGGACCAGGCTAGAAAAATCCAATGAGGTTGATCACCAGAAGGGATCACTACAACCCCCCTAAAAGGTGGTCATCCAATATCCCCTTGAAGACTTCTAGGAAAGAAGCATCTATTTGAGAAACACTTAGAATTGAAGCTGGGAGACATCTGGGATTGGCTCTTGCCTATGACATGTCATGGTTGGTAAACTAGGAGTAATGAGACCAGTAGCACCCACCTCAAAGGACTCCAAATTTCATGTGGAATGAGGATCAGTGGAAGTAACTGGGAATGTTTTGCCCAAAGAAGAGAAGATGGAGAGGTAGGAGGGATGTTGTGGGAGGTGGAATAGGAAATCAATTAGAGAGAAGTATGATTTCCTGGCTGCAAGGAGGATGAGATTAGATAGCACAGATTTGGATGGACCCATTGCATGTAGTGTCACAATTTCCTACAGCTCTGTGTAGCAGCACATGTATGGTCTCTCCAACATCCAGTATTTTCTCAGGCCATTATTACCACTTCCCTCCCCATCCAATTTTAATTCTATAATTGGCCAAGTCAACTCAACACTGTCCTTTACTCTCCAATCCCTTGCTCCTGAGTTGTCACTGCTCATCCCTTATTGAGCCACAGCCCTGAATTACTCCCAGAATTCACATCCCCAGCTCCTCTTTCCAAGTGACTGAACAGAGCTAGACAAAGTCACCCAAATGTGCTGCCTCAGCACCTTATAGACTTATGTTTTCCAATTTCAGTTCAGTCCTCCCTCACTGAAGCAAGAAATCCTTTTATTCCTTCTATCATCAATTCCCTACCCCCTACCCACAAAAGTGTTTTCTTCTCTTCTTAAGCTACCCACACCACTTGCTCTCTTCTCTCTCAAACCTGAGGACTCCATTTCTCGGCATCGTTCCCCGTGAGCTCCCGCTTTGCCCCATCTCAAACCCCCTCTTCATCATCCTCCATGCTTACCTCCTTTTCTCAATCTTTGATAATGATGTTGTTATTCCCTTGGCCAAGACCAACCCAGCCATCTACATGTGTTGTATGTTCCCAATATCCCACTGGGATTGACAAATGAGGCGTATCTTGGTTTCCTTGCGAAGTTAGAGAGTGAAAAACATTTATATATGTGTATATATGTATATATACATATACACAGTATCTATGGAAAAACATATATATATATATAACATTATTTAAAACATACATATATTATGCATATATATTTATGTAAGCAAAATTTACTATAGAACCTGTGTGTTAAAAGTTAAATTATGTCTTGATCTATAAAAATCTGAAATATTTGATTTTATGCCAACTGTCCCTACAGGCTGCAAATGATGAAACCATTGTCCCTCTCAAGAAAGCTGCTATTTCTTTTCATGGCTCCTTTTGGAGGAAATACATATAAAATATAAAGAAATGTCACTTTGCATGATACAGAGTCACTTCTGTGACATCTTCCTGGCTTTAAAAATATAGGACAAATCAGAGGGGGCCACAGAGCAGATGAAAATTTGGGCAACTTTTGATCCTCCAATGTAGCAGAGAGCTCAGGGCCTCTGACTTCAGCTTTTCCACATTCAACAAATTCAGTACAAGAAGCACCTACTGTGTGCCAGCCCCTGGATTGGTGCTAGTGATACAAAGACAAAATGAATTGCCCTCAAGGAGCTTCCATTCACATTTCTTACCCAATAGAATGCAAACTCCATAAGGACAGGGACTATTTATTTTTATTTTTTGCTTCTGTCCCTAGTCACCCAGCACAGTGCCTTACAAATGGCAGGTACCGAATGAATGCTTTTTGAATTGAATTGACTTCCTAGGAAGGTGACCTGGATATAAAGTACTGAACTTTTCATCAGGTGCTGTAATGCTTTCTCTCTTCTGTTTCCAGGACATAACCAGCCTCAACAGCATCTTGTTGCCTGGACCAGAGACTGTGCCCTGCAGGTTTTAACTCTTATCTCTGGAACTCCCACCCTGGTAGCCACTGGTGACTGTCTCACTTGGTCCCCTGTTCCAAGTAGACCCCAGCGAGGCTTGTTTTATTTCACTCCCTACTCCCCAGGCATCTTCTCAACAGCCTTGCCATTAGCACTTCCTGCAGCATCCATCCCCTCCCTCTCTCCACCCCCTTTATTTCTCCCCCTCTTCTGGAATAATAATCAAGTCAACTCTGTTATTATTTGTGGAAAGAGTGTGTTGATCCATTCCCTGGTTGCTCCACCCACTGTCTCTAGAGCCTTCCAGAATCCAGCGCCCCTCCCTGGCTGAGTCCCCTCTATGTGAGCTGCTTCTCCCAGTGTATCCTCCATGCCTCAAAGGAGCCCTTCAGGTACGAGGAGACCTCTGTCCCATCCCCCACCCCAAGTCTTCTCTTCTCCAGGCTAAACAACCTTAGTTCCTTCATCCAATCCTCTTGTGACACTGACTCCTGGACTACACTTTTTCTTCTCCTCTGGGTGCTCTCTGGGTTATTGGTGGCTCCCAAAACTATGGCACCGAGAGCTGAGCATAGTGCTCCAGACCTGAGTACAAATCCAGCCTCAGATACTCACTAGCCATGTGACCTTGGGTGAGTCACTTAATCTCTGCCTGCCTCAGTGTCCTCATCTGTAAAGTGGAGAGAACAGTAGCACCCACCTTGCAAGGCTGTTGTGAGGAACAAATGAAATAATAGTTATAAAGCACTTCGCCCAGCGCCTGGCACATAGTAAGTGCAGCATAAATGTTAGCTATTATTATTATCAGAGGACATAGGGATCCTCAGGTCCTTATTTGTGGAGGATATCTCTCACTCCATGCTCCTTTTAGCTCTCCTGGCTGTTGTATCATACTATTGGCAAAACATTGTGGTTGGTCCACTAAGACTCTGGGATCTTTTTTCAGATGAAGCATTGGCTAGTCCTATCTTTGATTTACGTGGCACCTTCTGCTTGGAAGGCACCCTCCTAGGCCCTAGAGGTGCATTGATGAAGCTGAAACAGTCCCTGGCTTCAGCAGCTGCCATCAGAGCCTTCTAAGACCATCGAAAGGAACCCTCTCATTTTACAGTTAAAGAAACTGAGTTTTGTAAAGGAGAAGGGACTCGTCCAAAGTCACACAGATTGTAAGCCTTATGAGGCATCTTCATAACCTAATGAGGCCCCTTCTATTGGTTTTCAGATTTATATCAATATCAGATGCATCCCCCTTAGAGCATTTACCAATGTTTTCCCCTTCTGAGGAGAGTGCTCCAAACAGACCATTCCTAAGTCTGGTTCACATCCTGCTTTAACTCTAGTCCATCTCTAGCTCCTACTGACCCTAGGTTAGGTTTTAGGGGTCATGGTTTTGAAACTGTGCTTTCAGAGGATCACACCCCACTCTGAGAATCAGGAAGCAGCTGTTCTCAGGGAGAGAGTCCTTCAGAATGAGCCACATTCCACATTCCATTCCTGGAAGATTCTCCAGAAAACCTGGACTAACACTAAGCTCCTACAACTGTGTCCTCAGATTTAATTCCAGGGCACTGGTGTTTGCAAATAAAACTCACTGGGAAATTCTTTAAGGCCAATCAGTTCAAATAGCTGCTTAAGCCAACAAATGGGATGAGGGCTGTGGACAGCTGTAGGGGCTCCCTGGGAAGACACACATACCTCAACTCATGTTGTTGAACAGAAGGAGACATCCTGACAGTAGAAATGTTGTTTGATTTGGAGACATAGAATCTGGATTCGAATTCTACCTCAGACACTTACCTAGCTGTGTGACCCTGGAAATGTCATTTGACATCTCTCAACCTTAGTGTCCTCACCCGTAAAATGAGGATAATACTAGTGTCTACCTCACTAAGCCCTAATTAGGGCTGAATTGAGGATCAAATGAGATCTCGTATCATGTAAGGTTCTTTGCAAACCTTACAGTTTGATATAAACACCGGCTATCATTTTTTTCCCATTACAAAGTAAATGCTTTGAAGCCAGGAGCTATTTCTAATTTTAGTTTGTATCTCCAGCACTGGTAAACAGTCAGTGCTTAAAAATGCTGGATGGTTCACAGAAGGTGCTTAATAAAAGCCAGCTCTGCCACAGGTCTCATTTTCCTTGTCCATAAATTCACAGAGGTAGAAGAAATGACTGCCATGGTCCCACAAGTGATCAGGATGATAATAAAAAGCATTATTTTGTTTTTGGTTTTTTCAGCTAGGTGTGGAGTAATGGAAAAATGTGGGGCTTTGAGTGAGAGGGCCTGAGTTCAAATACCGCCTCAGACATTTACTAGCTTATATACTGCTGGACAAGTTATCAACCTTTCTCAGCTTCAGTTGCACCTATAAAAGAAGGAGATTGGGCTAAATCTATTTCCAGCTCAAACTCTGTGGTCCTAGGAATTAAGGGTAAAGACCAAAAAAAAATCCAAGTTTATTCTAATCATCAGATTTTTTTTAAATGGACATTATAACACAAAGCCCCAGATGCAGGACTCTGGTCATTTTGCCCAACCCCCCTGTCTCATAGATAGGCTAACCGAGTTCTAGAGAGTTTAAGGGACTTGCCTCAAGTGCCACCATTGGGAAGTGATAAAAGCAGGTCTTCTGACTCCTAACCCAGTGCCATCCGCATGGCACAGCTTTCCTCCCAAGCTCTTACAAGGGAAATGGATGAGGAGCAGCCTTATTTATGGGTTTGGTGGCAAAGAAATGTATAAATAAATGCAAATCAGGTGCTAATGCCAGCTGCCGAAAAGCTTAATGAGAAGGGAAGACAGAAAGGAAAAAGGAAAAAGAAGCCAGCTCTAAGTTCTGATAAAATACAAAAGCTTTGAACAAGTGCCATAAAGGCACCTGAAATGCCACCTCTTTTTTTCCCCTCCCAACTCTTCAGGGAAAAAAATCCTTTGTAGTTTAGTTGTCAGCAAAGAAATGCTATCCAGCGTGGACACATCAAGTGCTTTTTTATTCAAGGGAGTCTCAGAGGAATGGAACTACCTCCAAGATTAGATGGAATCTAATTTGGAGAACAGAAATTTATCCTTAACAGGATTCCTTTAATAGCAGGTGCTACTTAATATTATTGATGTGGGTGTTAAAGGACCCCAAAGCATGTCACCTCCTGGAAGGGCTTGGTAATTCCCTTAGTGTGATGGCTGTTAAAAAAAAAAAAGATCTGTTCCTTCTTTTCTTTCATAGGTAACCCAGAGGGCATTTACTGAGTTCAAAGAGATGGGAAAGAGAAATTTTTTCTATTGCATGAAGGCCGAAGGGCTACAGAGAGAGAGAAGGAGAGACAGTGCCAATTACCTGGCTTTTGATTTCTTTTTAACCTAGTCAGTGATTTAAAGGGTGGAGATGGAGGCAAGAAACCTTTTCAAAGCTGTTGATATACCTCTGTTTACTTTTGGTGAGTCACTAAGGCAGTAGGAGGGGGAGGGGGAGAGAGAGAGAGAGAGAGAGAGAGAGAGAGAGAGAGAGAGAGAGAGAGAGAGAGAGAGAGAGAGAGAGAAAGGAGGAGGAAGAAGAAGAAGAAGAAGAAGAAGAAGAAGAAGAAGAAGAAGAAGAAGAAGAAGAAGAAGAAGAAGAAGAAGGAGGAGGAGGAGGAGGAGAGGAGGAGGAGGAGGAGGAAGAGGAGGAGGAAGAGGAGGGAAGGGGAAGGCAGGGGAGGAGAGGAAAAAGGGACAGAGACAGAGAGAGAAAGGGAGAGACACAGAAGTCTAAATCAGTTTTGGAGTTGAATTGTTTAGATAGAAATCAGAGATCCATTTGGGTCAGAAGTTCATCAGTAAGAGGAGGTGGCAGAGCACCTCAGAGTCTGATCCAAACCCAGAGTAGTTCAAGCTCCTTCTGTCTGAGGGGTGAGACGATTGCTTTATTTTCCAAAGCAGCTCAGACATGAGGCAGAACTAATTGGTGGTAATTGTGGTGTCAGTGAATCAGATCTATGGAGGCTGAATTTCCTTCAGGCTTGAACATGACAAGGATAAGCCGGATAATACAAGGGAAGGGGCTCAGGATTTGGAGTATAGAGCACCTAAGTTTAAACCCCAGCTCTGCCATTATTCTTACAATAAGTAGAAAAAGCACTTTAAAATTTTTCTCTTGACATGTACCTGGGAAAAAAATACTATTGAAAAAAAAAAGAAAAAGCACTTATTGTTTCAAAGCTGGATTCAAATCCTGGTTGCATGACCTTGGGCAAGTCACATAGTCTCAATGTCCTTCAGTTGCCTCGTTTATAAAATTATAAGGTTGGACTGGGTGCCCTCTAAGGGTTCCTGCAGCTTTGAGTCTATGACCCTAGGGGACTTCCCACCACATTGTGCCCTTGATAAATTCCCGCTGTATCAAATTAAAAATCCCTTAGTCACAAGGCCTGGGCTTCTGGACTCCATGCTTTCTTGATGCATTCTGGCTGTTGGTGATTGGCCTTGATTCAGCTAGAAGCCCATCACACTAGTTTGGTCAAAGGATGACGAAACTGAGGCTCAGAGAGTTAGAGCTAAAAGTTGCATGACTTGCCCAAGGTCACACAGCTAGTGAATCTCACAGCCAGGATTTTCACTCAGAACCTCTGACCCCAGATCCAGAGCTCTAGCCACTGCACCATGAATCCTCGTGATGCGCCTTATCACCTCTCTTCTGAGCTATTCCAATGCCCTCCTCTGGTGCCCCTGCCTCCATTTCTACTCCCTTTAACCCATCCATCACACAGCTGCCAAAATGATACTGGCTTTTGACGGCTAGGTGGTACGGTGGATAGAGTGCCAGGCCTGGAGTGGGAAGACCCGAGTTCAAATCTGGACTCAGACATCGATAAGCTGTGTGACTCTGGGCAGATCCCTGAATCTCTCTGTGCCTGCCTCAGTTTCCTTATCTGTAAAATGCCTCCTAGGATTGTTGTAAAGTGCTTTGCCAAGTTTAAAGCCCTCTATCGGCACTAGCTGTCATTATGACTGCTCAGTCTTCTGAGCTGTAAAAGGAGGGGCTGGATGAGATGGTCTGCATGTCACTTTATGAATCTGAGTCTCCGCCTGTGATGCCATGACTGCCCTCTCCTGGTCCTCCTCCTCCCCTCCCTCTCAGGGACTCTCCTTTCAGGCTCTGTCCTCCCTCCACTTCTCTTCCTCCTCACTCCCAGTTTGGTCCACTCTACCCACAACAAATGTACAAATGCAAATCAGAGCTTGCTGCCTGTCTGCAGCTGAGTCCAAGTAGGACCCAGCCCTGAGCTCTGGTCTTGAATTTCCAGCTCCCTGCTAGCTGCCTGCACCTGCACTTCTCCCAGGCAACTCAAACTCCACCTGTCCAAAATGACACAATTCATCATCCTTTCAGAAGCCCAGAACCTTGGGTTCAACTTGGACTTTTCCCGTGTTTCACACCCCTCCCCCACACTCCCACCAGCCAATCCCTCATTACAGCCTGCCTAGTCTTCCTCTGCAATATTCGTGGAATCTGCCTGATCTTTTCCGTTTTCATTTCTCTCGGAGTATTCCAGATCCCATGACCTCTCACTGGAACCACTGTGAAAGCCTTCTCCCTGTTCTCCCCTCCCCCAGTCACTCCCTTCTCTGATCTGGCCTTCATACCCTCGCTGTTGTAAGTCCGACAATGCCCCTCTGCTCCTCATTAAGCATCGTTGGTGCCTTCTTACTTCCTGAACACAATACAAAGTCCTCACTGGTGTTCGAGGCCCTCCCTTGTCTGGCCCCCAATTTGCCATTCTAGCCTTGCCTCATACCACTCTCCATCATGCTCTTTGCATTGCAACCAGCCTAGACCCACCAGCCACCACCTGCCTCCTCTTATTCCATCCTTCTTCCATGTGCTTTGGCGTGCCATCCCTCATGTCAAGAATGGACCCCTACATACCTACCTATTGAAAGTCTTTCTTTCCTTTGAGGCCCAGATTGGCTGATGCTTGTAGAAATTTAGATTTTAAGTCCCTTTGCCTCTCCTTTACAATACGAGGGATTGGGACCAGACGGTATCTCCATCGGTCATCCCATGGCTCAGAGTCCATATTGTCTAATCCGTTCATTTTACAGATAAAGAAGCTGAGGCCAGGGAGGTCATGACTTGTCTAGGATCACACAGCTAAGAAATATCCAAGGTGATATTTGAACTTAGGTTCTCTGACCACAGAGCCAGAGCTTCCATTGTGCCCCATTGTCTTCCCTGACCAAGGGCCATAGTACAGTTACAATGTGAGGACAGTCAGAGACAAAATTGTAAAGGTTATTATAAATCTCCTCAGAAAGAGATGAATTGATTGATAGCTTTTATCTGGAAGCCAAATGAGCTCTGAACACAAATAATTTACTACCTACATAGTCAGAGGAGGATGCAAATAAAATAAAAGAGGGCAGTCTGGGTTCACAGCTGACTTCAGGGATCAACTCATTTGTTTATTTAATTTTAGAGATATACTAATTTAGTGTTGTCCCCAGAGAGGCAGAGTAAGGGGACTTTCTTTCTTTCTTTCTTTTTTGATCTATAGCTAGCAAAACAAGGAAACTGTGGATTGGCAAAAAAATAAACACACCAAAAAACCAGAAACCCTTGGGTGGAGCAGGGTATAGAGATGACTCATTTCACGCTGAAATAGATGCTACTTGAAAGATGGAGTCACTCATTCACTCATGCTGAGGGAAGATACAAATTTGGGTCCTTCTCTCTGCCTCCATATATATGAAATAAAACATATATATGTATGTGTATATATGCGTGTGTGTATATATATATACATACATATATATATAATAAGGTATATGTGTGTATATCAGATTATACAAATGAATCTTGAAATTCAACTACAAAAAATAAACTAACAGGGCGCATTCCCCCTCCCCCCTACTCTATCCTGCAGTGGCCAGAGGGCTGGGCTTGGAGTCAGGAGGACCTGGGATCAAGCTTATCCTGAGATGCTTAGCAGCTGGGTGCCCCTGGAAAAGTCACTTAACATATGTCTGCCTCAGTTCTCTCTGTAAAACCAGGAAAATGATAGCACCTACCTCCCAAGGTGGTTGTGACAGTTAAACAAAATATTTGTGATGCACTTAGCATAGTTCCCAGCACAATAGTAGCTGCTTACCTCCTTCCACAAACCCCCACTGTGTCCATTAATCCAATTGGCCCTACTAAGGTTTGTGCAGATGAGATTATTATCCTTAAAAAACACGAAGTTCCTTGGGAAGATTTGTATGCTGTATTCAGTGATAAAATAAATACAGGAAACATCCACAAGGAAATAAACTCCTTCTTCAGATGGATCTTTCTCCTCCTCTGTTAGCACAAATGACCCTACAGCCCTGGGATAAGTGTGACAAGGCTCCTGATGTCCTTTGCTCCAAATGATCTCCACAATTTCTTTTCAAACTTGTTTTCAATTTCTAAACAGTCGGGGGATTTGGGAGTCAACCATGAGTACTCAGATCCACCGGAGTTCCAGTTTACCTACCCTTGGTCACACTTGGGTCGATGCATCTTGGAAAATGTCCCTTGCCATATGATGAATCAAAGGGAAGGCTCAAATTCTCGGTGTGACTGAGATGGAATGTGTTCACTGCTGTAAAGGTTAGTGGGATGTGTGAGTGTGAAATTCAGCAGATTGGGTCTCCTATGAGCGAGGCGATCGATGAGATCCCAGACCCAGCCCGACACAAGGGGGCTGGTGATTCATTGAGCTGATTCTTTCACTTTGTCAACCCCTTGAGGATAGACCCCTCCCCCAGAAAATACCTTCAACATTTTCATCCCACTAGTCAATGGCAAGGCCAAATTAGAACTCCTAGGTATATGCACAGAGAGTTTAATATCTGCTGCTGCCGGAATCAAAAATAAAAGGATGCTGGTGACATTAAGAAGAGCAGAAATTTCCTTTGAGGTTAGATAGAGCTTATTAAATCATTTGTGGTTCTAAGATCTAGAAAGAAAAACAACAAAGACATTTATTGATTTCTTGAACTCTGATCCTTATGTGGAGGCCAGCACTGCTAAAACAAAGAATGTGATCCAGGAATTTTTTAGCCTTTAGCCCCCAGGTAGGGTTCTGTTAAAAATCACATCCAAATCCCGATCAAAACTGAATATCTCTATCCAATATCTATGTTTCATCTACATTGTGACAAATATCCAGACATCCAGAAACACTCAAATTTTTAAAAAAGCGTTTATCACTGGGCCAACATAAAGCATCTTAGCTGGAAGGGGTTTCAGAGGTCATCTAATTTTTTAGGTAAGGAAACCGAGACCAAGGAAGACAAGGTGATTGACCCAACATCAGCCACATGGCAGAACTAGGATAGATCGTCCTCTCCAAATCCAGTAGTCTTTACCATAGAACCAAAACACTTGTCTTCCACTTTCCCAGGAAGATGAAACCTTTACTCAATCAACTTAATAGTATGGGGCAGCTAGGTGGCAGCGAATCCAGCCCTGGGTCTGGAGTCCTCCTGGGCTCATCCGTATCTGAGCCACTGATAGTTCAGGTCAGGAATCAAGTGCTGTGTCAGGAGGGATGTTTTTCTTTAGTTACCCAAAGATGTAAATATTTTGTTGTTGTTGTTGTTCAGTAGCTTCGGTCACATCCTATGCTTTGGGATCTTATTTTGGGTTTCCTTGGCAGAGATACTGGAATGTTTTTGCCATTTCCTTCTCCAGCTTATTTAACAGCAAAAGAAACTGAGGCCAATAGGGTAAAGTGACCAGGGTTACACAGCTAGTACGTGTCTGACACTGGATTTGAACTCAGGAAGATGAGTCTTGCTGACTCCAGGCCCAGAACACTATCCACTATACCACCGAGCCTTCGAGGGATAATAGTCAGCATTGAAGGGTAAGTTATTCTTGATTGTAAGCCTATCTCTTTTGCCTTATAAAATATTGAGTTATAAAGTTTCCTCTAATTTATAGTAAAAGCTGCCAGGTCTTGTGAGATCCTGGCTGTGTTTCCTTGGTACTTGAACTGCTTCTTTCTGGATAGTTATAGCATTTTTTCTTTGGTGTGAGATCTCTGGATTTTGCCTATGACTTTCCTGGGACTTCTCCTTTAATGGCTCTTTTCAGGAGGTGAGATTGATTCTATGTTCACTTGGTCCTTCGTTTGTAAAGAAACATCTGCCTAGGCTCCCTCCCTGGGTTTATGTCCGAGTCTTCCTAAAGCCTAGGAAATTTGGCCATAAGGCACTCATTTTGAAAAACTTAATATTTCTTGCCTTCCCACTTCATGTGTGGTGATCTCAATATGGCTCCACCCTCATGTCATACCTGGAAAATTTCCTTTCAATTCAATCAACCCTCTGTATTTTATTTGACAAAGGCAATTCATAATGTGATCACATAATTTATTGTACAAAGAAAATGCAAAAGAAACTATTTTGTGAACTCAACCCAAGCACTTCCCACTGACTCTCTAGACCATCCCCATAACCAAAGAGACTGGGAAGATGTTATAAATTCCCCCAGCACCTGAGAGTAATGTAAGGATTAAAGAGAAGAGCTGAGATTCTGGGGTGTGTATTCAGTGTAGGACTACCCCCAAAGGAAAGCACAGGGAAGAGAGAGCAGTCCCACTATTCATCTCACCCTCCAATGAGGCTGAGATTGAGAAGCTGGCTTGCTGCTATCCTAGAGCAGGCTTCCATTGATTCCAAACTGATTTATCTCCTGAAAAAAAGATAAAGCTTCAAATCTGACTTAGAACTTAGAATATGGAAGGTATGGTTGGCTTCCAGGCTTGAAGACAGTAGGACCAGGTGACCTGTAGATCTAACATGTGATCCTGCAGGACAGAAGTGGTAAACAGGATTTCAATCCTTCAATACATAGTGTATTTAATGCATAGTATGTTCATTAGTGAGCTTGAAACGTCACTGAGAGTCTATGTGCAGGTCAGCTCTCATATCAGATGCTTCTCCCTCTCTTGCCCACATAGACCTGGCATGAATCTTGGGTAATGCCCTCCCATCTCGTCACATGTATTATGACAGATTCCCCGTTGGCACAAAGCGTTGATTCTAAGGTGTGCTTTTGGAGTACGTATGCCCCTTTCTGGGGCAGCTCAGTGGTGCAGTGGATAGAACACTGGGCTTGCGATCAGGAAGACTCATCTTTATGAGTCCAAATCCAGCCTCAGACACTTACCATTTGTATGACTGTGGGCAAGTCACTTTGCCCTGCTTGCCTCAGTTTCCTCATCTGTGAAATGAGCTACAGAAGGAAATGGGGAACCTCTCCATAGCTTCTCCAAGAAAACCCCAAATGGGGTCACAAAGAATTGGGTTGAATGATAATTACAACAACAAAACACCATTTCTAGGATAGACTCACCAACATGTACTTGCACTAGCCTATTGAATCCCCAGTGAGGTGTCCATTCTCAGGTTCTAGGAGCACCCTGTGGGTGTGCAGTCCCAACACCATAGTTCATGAGCCCACACTAGTGTGCCTCTTAGCAACTAATGGATGTAAATGATTACTGAAATGCTATAGAAAGAGAAGTTTTTACAAAATGTTATCCCCAAGTCTGAGGCACACTCCCTCACAAATGCATACAGCATCCATGGGAAAAGGCATTTAAACTTAGAGTAGGAGAGTGGTGAGAGACACACTTAGGACACAGATGTGGTCATGACTAATTCACTCCTCCTGGTATTTTGTGGGGTGCGAATCTTTCTTCTCTTTGTAGAGTCCTCACACCCTTCTTAGGGCAGATAGGTGGCGCAATAATGTGTAGAGTGCTGGGCCTGAAGTCAAGAAGACTCATCTTCCCTAGTTCAAATCTGGCCTCAAACCCTTACTAGCTGTGTGCCCCTGGGCAAGTCACTTAGCCCTTCTTGCCTCAGTTTCTTCAATGTAAAATGAGCTGGAGAAGAACTGGCCAAGAAAATCCCAAATGAGGTCATGAAGAGTAAGACACGACTGACATGACCGAACAACCACAAACCCTTCTTAGTCAGTCAACTAGAATTTATTAGTATTATTTTAATTGTATCTGACTCTGTGTGACCCCATTTGGGATTTTCTTGGACGAGATACTGGGGATCATTTTACAGATGAGGAAACTGAGGCAAACAGGGTTGAGTGTCTTGCCCAGGGCCACACAGCTAGTAAGTGTCTGAGGCTGAATTTGAACTCAGGAAGATGAGCCTTCCTGACTCCAGGCCCAGGGCTCTATCCTCCATGCACAGCTGCCTATGTGAAGGCACTGTGCCAGGTACTGAGGCTAAAAATAAAGGGGGAAAAACAGTCCTTCCTCTCTCACAGTCTAATGAGATATACAACATGCAAACAACTATATAAAAACAAGCTATACACAGGATGAAAGATTTAGCTACTCTGATCACTACAATGACCCAAGATCATTCCTCCACCTCCACCTCCAGAGAGAACTAACGAACTTTGAGGGCAGACTGAAGCAGACTTTTTTTTCACTTTCTTTATTTCCTTGCTTTTTTTGGCAACATGGCTAATATGGAAATACGTGTTGCATGATTTCACATGTGTAATAGATATCATATTGCTTGCCTTCTCAATGGGTGGAGGAGGGGCTAGAGGGAGAAAAAAGATTCAGAACTCAAAATTTTAAAAATGAATGTTAAAAATAAATAATAAATATATACACAGAATAAATGGGGGGGCGTCTAAGAGGGAAAGTACCAAAAATTACCAAGGAACAGTAAAGGCTTCTTGCAAAAGATGTGACTTTAGCTGAGACTTGAAGGAAGCCAAGGGAACCAGGAGACAGAGATGAGGAAGGAGAGTGTTGGAGGGGAGCTGGTAGAAAGAGCAGAGAGGACACTGTCATACATCACTGGATTGCACGATAGGGTGAGGGGAGTCAAGTAAGAGAGGAACAAGAAACTAGGAAGGCACCAAGTTATGAAGGGTGCTTAGAAGACAGACCAAAGATCTCATCTTTGATCCTGAAAGTAATAGGGAGCCATTGGAGATTATGGAATGAGTGTGGAGAGGTGATATGGTCAGACCTGCACTATATATGAATAGAACAAATCTTCCCTTCATACAAAGAATTTGAAGACAAATTGAATCAACTTGAGAAAATGTCTAGTTCATCCACCACATCTCCTTAATTCATCTGAAGTGACCAAAAGAAGAATAAAAGCCACCTCCTTGGAGGGGGTTGGTGGGGAGCCTGGTGGAAATGTATGTTTTTACATGAATAGATTGCTTTGTATGCTGATGTTCTGAGAGCTGTTAAAAGGCAATATTTGTTTTTGTCAAATATTAATTAATATTAACAAATATTTAGCTAGCATCATCTTTGTTCAGTATCTCTGATGACTGAGTTGCTCAGCTGAGCTTCCAGAGTTTACTGCTTTTCTTGGGAATTCTCTTTACCTTCCTTTTCAAAGGAGAAAAAAACTAACTACATGAATGATGTAAAAAAAAGAAAAAAACCCTTATTTCATACTCATCTTAATGACCAAATTGTCATCTTCCTATAGGAATGCCCTTATCTCTTGGATTTTTAAACTTTCATTTCTGATCTATGCTTTTTGAGGCATTCTGTGTTTTCACAGCTACTAGCACGAAGCCAAAACAAGCCAATCCGGTTTCACTGCTCACATAGAAATCTACTCATTTTTACAGTATTGAAAGCCTATAACCCGAACAGTGACTTAATTCAGATTTTCCTACTGGTTAAAATTTTAATCTTGTCTTTCTCATTGTCCATAACATCCTTCCTGCAAACCCACATTTAATAAGGCTCTGCTTTAACTAATCTTTACCATCTGTGAATCTTTTTAAAGACTTGTAAATCCTGGTCAATAAAGTGCTATTTTCAGAAGCTATTTCATGTTCAAGAAATCTTTACCACATTTTTGATCACGTTGGAGAGGAGAAGATGCGCCATTTTTTTTTATCAAGAGTAAATGAATGCCAACATTTAAATAGTCCTGCATCTGATCAGAAGTCTTCCCTTTTCAAGTTAGTCTCATACTTATCCACCGACCAATCGACAAAGACGTCTTAAAAATAGACTGTGTCCCTTGTACTGTTCTACCACTGGGGATACAGAGACAAAAATTACCACAGTCCCTCCCCTCAAAGAGCTCAGATTCTGCTGATACAGAAACACCTAAGCCAAAAAAAATAAAATAAAATAATGCAACAGACAGAGTGTTGGACTTCCTGGATTCAGGAAGACCTGAGTTCAAATACTGCTTCAGATACTACTTGTCAGTTCTAGTTTCCTCAACAATCAATCAAACGGGGTAAAAATAGTACTTGCCTTGTAGAGTTGTTGTGAATCAATGAAAAGTGTATTTATTAAGTGCTTTGGGTATGCAAAGCACCATGCTGAGTCTGAAGACAGAAATCAGAAAGAAAGCCAACCTGCCTCTGAAGCTCTTATTCTAGTGGAGGAGACTTCCAAAGGGAAGGTTTCAGCTGCAGGTCAGATGGAAAGGTCTTGTGGTCCTTGGGGGGCAGCATCAAAGCACGTAGTCAGGCCTCTTCTATAAGGCCATTTCTACCCATAAAATGATATCAGTTCCTGATAGTAAACCACTTGGCATGGCCAGGAACTTTGGGGGCCCAAACTTACTTTTCTGGGTCTTTGACAACTGTGGCTGAAGCAGCAGCAGCAGTGAACCCACTATATCTCCACAAGGGCGGATTCCCAGGGTAATGGTCGTGGCTATGGGCTGGAAGCCTTGCTATCCAAAGGCTCTCGGGTTCAGAGTCCCGGGCTTTCTCCACTGGAGTCTGAGGGGGGATGGTGGTCAAGGTGGTCATGGTGATTCGACTTGTAAAAATCAAATAAGAGAAGCTATGGAAAGCATTTTTGCAGACCACAAAACACTATGTAAAGGTTCTTTATTATTATGATTATATTTTGTGGGGAATAGTACCAGCAACTGGGGGAATAAGGAAAAATTTCACATAGAAAACATTCTTGAGCTAAGTCTTGAAAAAAAACCCCAAGGATTCCCAAGAACAGAGCTGAGGGGAGAGTCAGTTCCAAGCTCAGGGGACAGCCTCAAGTTCTTATAGCCATGCTTCCAATAAGAATGGCATGTCATTGAATCCTTGCTGAGAAGTTAAACCTATGAACCATACAGCCATTGTGCCCCCTCTCCTTTCTAGGGCCTGTGCCAGCATGCCTGACAATATTTGCAAATAAAATTTTATTTAACCTCATTCAGAGAGTATATATTGGGACAGTAAGATCTGAATCAGAATAATTGCATTATAAAGATTTGGGATATTTATTAGAATTACAAAAAGCCGATAATATAGTTTATTATTCTCTTATTTCAAGTCTTGGACCTATTTTCCTATAGATTGCAGTACTGATTTATCCCATGGACTACTTGAAAAAAAGTCAGCATTGGTAATTTTCATTTACAAGTTAGTGCACCCGCATTGTCAGGAGCTTCTAAAATATTATTCTCGGCATATATGATTCATGACGACAAGCAGATGGTAAATTTCCCTTTGGCAAAATGCATTAGAACTCTTTGATTCTCTAGTCCTGCAGGCGTGAGCTCTAATGTTAACAAATTATGTGAGATAATGCCTTCAGGAAGATAGCACTTTGAGGAGCGCAGATAAATTATTTTCTCTTGTTTATCGTTCAGTTGTGCTCAGCGCTAACAATAGACATCCCCAGGAGGTGAAGGGTCGCAGGAGCACCATCTAGGAGCCGGCTCTCAATTCATCCGCTTTAAGCAGCCAACGTTATGCATTTAGAGAGCAAGGAAAATCAGCCCCTTTCCCGTGAGGTCACTAATAGCATTCAGAGGGAGAAGGCCCTTCTGAGGATTACGGTCATGAACCACTTTCCAGATAATGGAGCCAGAGATTCACAACGATAAGGGAGTCAAAGCTAAGTGATGGGAAGTCACAGCTATCGCCACACAAGAAATACCCCCCAGCTTGAAGGAAGCCTCAGGAGCACCTCCAAGCACCAAAGGGAACAGAAGACACACTTCTAAGGAAAGCATTGGGGGTGTTGGTGCGTTTACCAGGCTTTCCTGATTCGGTGTTGGTTAATGACATGCAATCTGACAAATGGGAATTGATATAAGCACTCTGGAATCACCTGGTTACCATGCTGGAGGGAACCTCCAGAGGGCACCTTCCCCTTCCTCTTCCACCCAGGTCAGCTTTGCCCAAAATTTGCAGTGATATCAACAGATGCCCAGTGAAGGGAGTGCCATAGCATTGCCTGGATGAACAGGGAACCACTGAGCAACTGAGCTGAACAAGCCCACTGTCAGTCACAATCAGAGGTATTCAACAAATGTTTGGTGATGGATAGATTGGCTAGTTGGGTTGGACCAGGAGTTGTGCCCAGAGGACTAGGTGAATTCTGTAGGACTGTCGGTGCTGGCACAACCAATGAAGATTGGTCAGCATTAAAATTCATGGGTGGAATGAATGAAAAACATCCATTAAGTACTATGTGCCAAGAGCTGTGCATCCAATCACTGGGGATAGAAACAGAAAAAGCAAGACAGTCTCTGTTTTCCAGGCATTTACGGTCTAATTTGGGGAACAACACATATACTTCAGGGTGAATGGAACGACCCCAAAGCAGTAAGGGAGCAGTGTCCAGACTGGTCACATGACAGTGCTATGAGTCTAGAGGTCTTCATGAGAAGGCAGATGAGAAAGCCAGATTGGCTTCCATTTTACCAACAGGATTAGTGTTGATGGTTCTCTGTTCATCCAAGCAGATCTGTTCATGGGACCATCGCATAGTGCAGATCCCCATCACCCCTTCCTTGGAATATTGTAATGCCTTCCTAATTGGTCTCCCTGCCTCAAGTCACCTCCTGCTCTAACTCATCCTCCACACATCTACCAAAACACTCTTCTCGAGACACGGATCTGACCATGCCACTTTCCACCTCAAGAAACTTCCAGTGGTTCCCTATTTCCTCTCAGGTCACGCCTCCTTGTGAAGGCTTCTCTGATCTCCAAAGTCCAGTGATCTCTCCTTTCCCCAATTAGCTTGTATTGTATAGGCTTGTAGATTTAGAGCTAGAAAAGACAGGCCATACAGTCTCACCCCTTACTTTACAGATGACAGCACTGAAACCCAGAGAGGTTAAGCTATAAGGATCCCAAGCTGCTAAGTGCCTAGGTCTGGCTCCTAAACCAACCCTCTACCGACTATCCCACACTGCCTCATGTTGTATCATCTGGTAAAATATATACCTTTTCAGGATGGAGAATGTTTAGTTTTTGGTTTTGCATCCCCTGTCCCTAGAATTTTACCTTGTACTTAGAAGGCACACAATGTTTCTTGAAATGAATTACAATTGAACTGAGTACAAACCGAAAGCTTACAAGCTCAAACTCTTAATCATCGACTTTTCTTCCTTTTTAGGAGAAAAAAAAATCAAATTATAAGAAAATAAGCTTTAGGGGTTACCAACCAAGATCGAGCCTCCAGGATGCGCCCTGAGGTTGCCATGGATTCAGTCCCATCACTTAGACCCTCTGTATCTCTGGACTTGCACAATCAACGCCAACAAGCATTTATGAAACAACCCTAATGGGCTCAGCTCTACGCTAAAAATATGAGATGTTATCCCCAACCTCAAGCTATTGACATTCTTATTGGGAAGCCTGTGACTGGAGAACATTGGCAGAATATAATCCGCTACTAAATTATGACATAAAGATGCTAAGTATAGTTCAAAACCCAAAGGAAGAGGGAGAGAGATGATGCCTCGAGAACATGTCATATAGGGATCAGATGGAGGAACTGAGAATGTTTAGCTCAAAGCAGAGAAAGGTCAAGAGGACATGATAGCTGTCTTGGGGTGTTCAAAGACTGTCATATACAACAGGGATTACATTTCTTCTACTTGTCTTCAGAGAAAAAAGTAGGAATACGGGGCAGAAAAGTAGGAGACAAGATGCCACATTGGAAAGTACATGGGCTCTGGAATCAGAGAATCACACTTTGAATCCCACCTCTAAAGCTTAGTGCCTGGGTGACCTTGGACAAGTCACTTGGTTTCTCAGACCTCAATTTCCGCATCTATAAAAGGAAGGGATTGGACTGCGTGCCTCTGAGGGCCCTTCTAGCTCTGGATGTGGGATGCTATGCTAAACGTCACGGTAGCTGCGGCAGGTTTGTGGCAAGGGAAAACTCCCTAGCAGTTAGTGCCGTGGGCTGCCTTGGGAAGCAGTTGGTTCCCTGTCCCTGGAGGTCTTTAAGCCAAGGCATACGTGACAACTTCCTTGTTCGGGTAGGGACTGGATTAGGTGGTTCCCAGGGTCTTCCAGCTCTGAAGTCTTGAATCTCTCTGAGTCTCAGTTTCCTTTTCTATAAACTAAGGGTAATAATTGTGCTACCTACTTACTAAGTATGGCTCCCAACAGGCACCATTTTTTTCTATCTGCAGTACCCACAGTGGCCAGGAGGTGGTGTCACTGCTCCCTGAAATGGAATACATGCAGAGCATCCTCCAGGTGTCACTCAGCCTGCAGCTCTTGCACTGCCCAGCAAGTGGCACCAGCTCCTTCTGAAGTTCTTTGGCTCATGGCTTTACATTTTCTGCATTTCTAAGTTGGTGGCATCACTATTTCTCCTAGCAGGATGGGGGAGAAGGAGTCACTCTTTGGTCTTGAATCCCCGTCTCCAGTATTCAGAATAAAATATTTTAGGGTTTCCTTTTCTTGGGGGAGGGGACCCTGATTTTCTAACCTACCGCTCAAATGGAGGGCTGCACCTGGGCTTCTCCACCCTACAGCCAAGTATAGTCATCACTATGCCTGCTGGGAGGAAACACATCCTGCCCCACCTGCACAAGCTTTCTCATCTGTACAACAGGTGCAGCCGACTCTTCATTAGAGAATTGATCTAATTGATTCCGTGGATCTGGAGGCAGAGAGGTAGTGGCGAGGTCGAACATGTCAGCAAAGACCCAAGGTCAGATCCAGCTTCTGACATTCACTTAGCCAATGAGTGAGCACATCCTGGGAAAGTCCCTGAGCTACAATGCCCTCAGCCACATCTACTCTGGGGGAAAAGCCTAGAGCACTTACTTGCTTCACAGGGTTTCATAAAGATTAAAAGAGACAATGAATAGAAAGCATTTTGCAAAATTTAATACTGGAATTCCCCTCCTGGGTCAATGAGCTCATCGATGTGGATATTCCCTCCAATTACGTTAATTGCAGTCCATCATGGCCATGCCTGGACCATACAATGAGCTGGAGGCCTTCCTTACTTTTGGGGGGGGGGAGGGGAAGGCAATCAGGGTTAAATGACTTAGCCAGAGCACACAGCTAGTAAGTATCTGAGGCTGGATTTGAACTCAGGTCCTCCTGACTTCAGGGCTGGTTCCCTATCCACTGTACCACCTAGCTGCCCCCTTCCTTACTTTTTCCTGACATCACAAGGATGTGAATAGAACACATAAGCTGCTACCTTCCCCCACCCCTTTATCCTTGCTTTTTCCAACTAAACTGAGATATGCCACAATAGACAGAGTCATGAACTTGGACTCAGAAAGATTTGCTTTCATGAACTGCCTCAGTCTCTTCCTAACTGTGTGATTCTAAGCAAGTCACTCAACTGCTCTTGTGCCTCAGTTTGCTCCTCTGTAAAATGGGAGTATTGGGCTTGATGGCCTCTAAGATCCCTTCCACCACTAAATCTGTGATCCTATGAGCCTGGCAAGGCCACGAGGGCACAACTGCACTGTCTAGAGCTGATTAGCTCACTGGGTGTCAGAACAAGTGGCTGAAGAAGACAAGGATGTGGGTTCAATCATTCTAGGGAACAGCTCACAATACATCCTGGCCACAAGCTGCACCCAGACCCTAATGAGCTATCAAGCTGGGTTGTGAGGTTTCCTGGATGAGACAAAATGATGACTCAGTGTTACCCATTGCTGCTTGAAGAGCAGCGGGTCAATGAATACATTCATATAGGCTTCCCTGCATGGGTAATTGGGAACCCTGGTCTGGGGTAGGGCAGGGAGAAGTCAGGGGGTTGGAGGGTTCATAGAAGAGCTTTAAAAATTCCACATCACAGCTAATAAAAGCAAACATCCTGATAGACTACGTTGTTGTTGTTAAGTCATGCCCAACTTTTCATGACCCCATTTGGGGTTTTCTTGGCAAAGATATTGGAGTGGTTTGCCATTTCCTTCCCCAGCTCATTTTACAGATGAGGAAACTGAGGCAAACAGGGTTAAGTGACTTACCAGGGTCACACAGCTAGAAAGTATCTAAGGTCAGACTTGAACTCAGGTCTTGTGTTCTACCCACCAAGCCACCGAGATCACATAGATTCCCCTAATATTATGTGTGTGTGTGTGTGTGTGTGTGTGTGTGTACACACACACACGCACATACAATATATAAATATATACAATATACAATATTCTAATATACATACCAAATTAACAAAACCAACATGATTAATATTTCATTTTTTTAAACAAGGACTTGTGAATCTGACACTGAAGTAGGGCACGCAGAGTAAGTGAGATGGCCAGCCTATTAGAAGCCACAAAGCTACTTTACTGACTCCAAGCTTCCCATGGCAACCAAAGCTCATCTTTTGGTAGAACATTATCCCAGGGCTGCCATAGTGAATATCAGAGTCTGAAGAATCATGAATGTTCCCCAGAGGGCAATGGCAAAGGATAATGGCAGGTGTGAGCAGTCTGCAACAGGGAACCAATGGGGAACCCCAAAGACCAGGAGCGATGGTTATCACCAGGAAAATACCGAAAGGAAGAGAAGATGGACTGGTCACATGGTGAGTGCAAACAATGATAGATGGACAGCCAAGAGGGGCTCCACCAGTGCCCAAAGGATGGCAGAAGAAATCAAGACAATTATGTAGAACCCTTATAGTGAACTTCTGGGAGGAAATGATGCATGGGATGGACAAGACATGATCTGCACTATTGGAGGGACCTCCTAGATGCATGAGATCACAATTTCACTGGCATACGTAAGCCTGATAATTTTGAATTCAAATCCTGCTTCAGACACTCCCTATTTGTGTGACTCTGGGAAAGTCCCTTAACCGTTCTATGCCTTAGTTTCCTTATCTGTCAAGTGGTGATAATAATAGGGGGTTGTTGTGAGGATCAAATATACACAAAACACTTTGCAAACCTTAAAGCATTATATAAATACTAGCTATTTTTAATTTTAGCAAATAGTAACAGAAAGACCCTGCTCGTTGCTACGACTTTTTCTGAACACACTTTCTTCTGCGTGTCTTTCTAATTGAATTAATGTTATTATCATTTACATTGTATTATCTACATTGATTCTCTATTACATTAACTTCTAATATTATTATTCATATAGCTGGACTCGGTATGTGCAAGATTTTCTCCCCTCGGCATCACTTCCAGGAAGTCTTCCTGTATTTATTTATATTCTTCATAGTCATCACTTCATATGATGGAATAATAACCCCCTACCTTCATATGCCACAGCTGGTTCAGGCGTTCCTCAATACATAGACCCACAAGTTTTACCTGACAATTTGCTATTACAAATGATCTACGATTTAAACAAGACTCTTCTCTGAAGGATAGACTCTAAGCTGTCTAGGTCTCTCCTTGTGACCACCAATATTGACCTTGTGACCCTGGACAAATCACTTAACCCGTACTGAGAAACTCCCTTAAGAGTATGAATTACAGAGAAAATGCTGACTTGCATTGTTAGCCAGTTTCTTCATCTGGAGAACTCCCCATTCCAATGAAACCACAGACTGGGTCCCTCTCCCCATCTCTATTGTTCTTACATGTAGTTGGATTTTTATTTTTAACTTACCCTTAAATTTTACTTGTAAGACATTTATTGTGGCTTGAAACAAACCAAGATTCTCATGTGTCATTCAGCCCCAGGTTCTTGGTCATCATTACCACCCACTGATTAGATAAGATCCTATTCTTAGCCACTGAAATTCAGTTTTCGGTGAAATTGTCTTTGGAAACTAATTTCATCATCTGAAGGTAGAATGTGGCATGGAAGAGGAGACTTGTAAAGGCCCTTCTAAATAGATAATATTCAGACATTTAGAGCCATGAGTTAAAAATGAAATCGTTTTGCACAATGCTAGCTTTCACATCCACAAATTGAAAACCCTAATGCAATAGAATTCTTTGAATTCTTTGCTTCCAGCTGGGGGCAGATTGTCATGTCGGAGAATGATGGTCAGGTAATGCGGAAGAATTCCATAGATCACGAAGCAGGCATTCCCTAATGTGATAGCCTTCCCTCCCTGGTCGGTTCATTCAGCCCATTCAGCTACGAATGACTCATCCTATCAGTCACTCATGCCATCCACTAAGACTCAGCCAATTTCAATAGAAAATAGAAAATAGAAAATACAATCTATGCAAGTCAAGAGACCCCAAAAGAGAATTATAGACCTCAGTCTCTTGTTTAAATAGTCGAAGAAGCCTCCATTCTTATCGAGGAAGTTTCCATCTAAGCTGGTGGCCTTCATCTCAGACCCAGCAACCTAAGTGCATAAAAAACATATTACTTTTGATGTGGGAGATGCACAGAAAAGCAGCCTCTTAAGTGTCCTGATAAACCGGGGAAAGCACCATCCCGTGAAAGCTCTACCTTCCCAGCAGTGATAGGGATAAGACGATCCATAACTCCAAAGACTCCAGGTCATCTCTCCAACACAACTCTGCACATCTGGGAAATGTTTCTTCCTAAGAGTACTCGGGGTATGGGGCCAGTTGGTGTTCTTTTTTATTTTCACATTCAGCCAAGGGCTGCCAACATTTCCATTTAGAGTGTGTGATTAGGACAGCCGTGTAGGCAGCTGCAAAACAAGCTTATCTACTTACTAAACTCAGCCCAGATTGTTCGGAACTCACTGCTGCTACCGCTTTGTAAAAGATCATCCTAGTAGCTACCAGGTGGGTGCCTAGCTAGCCAAAGAGAGAAGGCAGCTGCCATTAAGGGTCATTTCCTATTTCCATTCAAGTTTTTGCTTAGTTTCCATCTGTTTCTTTTTTTAAAAAAACACATAATTATGAACTTAACAAACATCAAATTTTTTAAATGACCATTTTCATTATACAATGTCAAAGTGAAACAGTTATATAGGAAATCATGAATCTCTATCATGTACAACTAGCTTTTTCTTTTAAATATAGAACAAATTCAACCTATAACTTTTCTTTTAAATAATATGTCTAATTAGTCCCCCAAATCCCACACTGGCTGTGTCTGAAAATATGTGTTTTATTTTGTGTCTTGTGTCCATCACCTTTCTGTCAGGAGTTGGAAGGAAGGCTTCATTATCTGTGCCCTAGACGGATGGCTGCTCATTGCATTTGTCAGAGTTCTTAAGTCTTTACCATATTGTTATCATTATATAAATTACTCTCCTGGTTGTGCTCACTTCACTGTCTTTTCTGAGGAAAGCATTTTTACATGCAAGACGCTATAGAAATATGGTGCCTTATTATTATCTACTATAGAGGAAGCCTTAGGAGCAAGCCAATTTTCTGGGCTAATTTCAGTGGCCAAGTGGACACTTTGACTCAAAGAAACTCCCCAGCTGCCCATCACAAGGGTTCCCCTTACAATACCCAAAAACTCCTGGTGCATAACACTAATGTCACAGGCCGGGGCAGGGGTGGAGTGGGCATCTCTGCTCTCTTTCTCCTCCCAGCCAGAGAGAGACAGAACAGAAAGTCTCACAGGTCACACCTACTGGGCTGCCTCCCAGGTGTGACTTTCTTTGCTAGTCCTTCCTGCCTCCCTCAAGCCCTCAGAGGCAGCTTGGTGTCAGTGGGTTCATTCTTCAAGGGGAAATGTAAGTGAGTCTCACATTCAAGCTTTGTTTGAAAGAGTTCTAGGATCATTTTTTCAACTAAAGGAGAGCTCAGTGACCCCCAGGAGGCCTTTTACTCTCCAGAGCCAGAAGTAGGGTCCTTGAGCAGATAGACTATGAAATACAGAACCCTCGGGGCCATCCCAGGAATACTCTGACCTCAAGGGACCACGTGTGGTCTGCAGACAAAGAGAACAAACACAGCTATAAAAGGGGGATCCAACTCGCAAAGTTATCTCTCTATGAGTGATAAAAATAGGACATGAGAAGTTTCTTCTAGGTCTAGAGAGACAGGAGGTGAGTGAGGAGGGAAGATACCCTGGGGAGTACTGGTGACTGCTTAACAACCAGATCTCTGAAAACACGTGACATGCGTTTAAGCTCAAGCTTCATTATTACTATTTTCTCCAACACAATCAACAACACAATAAATAAATCAAGCCCTCATTTGTACTTTGTAGATTTCTAAGGTCACGCTGAAGACTTAACAGTTGGCTTTAGCCAATACAAGCTGACTTCCTGCAACACAGTGGGGAGCAAGGAGGGAGTCCACTACCACTCAGGAACCTTGTTCCAATTGGATTACTGCAGTCCCAACTCCCTTCCACAAGCAGCCATTTTCTCCATCCCAGGAGGATCCTGAAGCTCCACTCCATTGAACAGAGGCTCCCTCCTCTCTCCTGGAGGCAGCTGCATTCTCAGCATTCCCAACTGTCATGAAAATATTTGCCCCAGAGGAATCCTCAGCCTGGGTCACCCTTGCAAGATATTACATGTGCAGCACCATCACCCTTTTTTAGCTGACATCTTGGGGGAAATTCTAACAGCTAGAAAAAAAGAACAGAGGGTAGCCAGACCAAAGACACAGGACAAGCACCAGAGATGTTGGAGAGGGATGATTTAATGGGGCAGCGGAAGATCCTCCTTCCATAACATACTCAACAAATATTTCTTAACACTTACTATGTTGGACACTGGGGTTACAGAGTCAAAAATGAAATGATTCCTGCTCTCAAGGAGTTTACACACACACACACACACACACACACACAGCTTCCCAATTTTTCAAGCTAACGTTAGCCCTGTCTATAGATACACCATTGAAACTGAGAGAAAGCTTATTTCTAAAACAGAAACATGTTTTCCAATCAATCAATAAACAGCTCTTGTGCACCTACTATGTGCCAGGCACTGTGCAAAGTGCTATGGAAGGATTCCCTCAATACTCATAATAAATAGCCTCGTCCTGATCACAGACACTGTGTCCCTTGCCCAAAGACCACACTGGCCAAGCCATTACAAAGTTGGCTACCACATGACAAAAATTTAAATGACAATGTCATGAAAGAGTTACAAATACATCCCACCTACTCTCTGGGAGCTCGAACAAGTTACTTTACCTCTTTGGGCCCCATTTACTCCATCTGTAAAATGGGCCTAATAATAATTGAACAGCCTAATTCATAAGATTTTTTTCTAAAGAAAGTATTTTGTAAACCTTACACACTATCATTCAGAGTGATTATTTCCTCTGTGCTCCTGACCGTGATGGAATTATATGACCAATCTGAAAAAGAATTGATTGAAATGTAAGCCTAATAAGCCTTGGGAAACGACCAGTGGTCACAAACGTTTGCAATAGGCGAAAGGTTAAATGTTCTAAAATTCTGCTATCATTGGGCAGGATAGACTAGCCAGTTTTTGTTGTTCAGTCCTTTCAGTTGTGTCTAACTCTTCATGACCCCATTTGGGATTTTCTTACTGGGGTGGCTTGTCACTTCCTTCCCCAGCTCTTTTTTACATATGAGGAAACTGAGTTAAACAAGGTTAAGTGATTTGACCAGGGTCACACATCTAGTAAGTGTCTAAGGCCAGATTTGAATTCAGAAAGATGAGCTTTCCTGAGTCCAGGCCGCGTCCTGTATCCAACTGTCCAGACTTGCCCGTCGGGATCACATAAAACATTCACTCCAAAGTGTTGTAGGCCGGGTTCTATCTCTTAGTCAGTGTTTTAATTTGTTGCTTTAAAGCCATTAAGGAAGAAAAAAATATGTGCACCCACCAAGTCCATGCAATGGAAAGCCCAAAGGACTGTGTGCAGATAACAAAGTTTTCTCTTCTCGTTGACTTTTAAATATGTAGGTTGTGTGTTAGGATAAATTCAACCACCAGGCTTGGCTGAAATCCCGATGCCAATGAATCCATGGACATAATCCTTTAAAATTTGCTGGTCAGATGACTCCTAGGTCCTTTTTCCTCACAGCAGTATTTTAATATCGATCAGAAAAGTGGAAATAGGCTAAAATTGCCCTTAGGAGACTTGGGTTCTAGGTCTGGCTCTGCTGCTAATTACCTCTGTGACCTGGGCAAGCCCCCTTTCCTCCCTGGGCCTCAGCTTCCTCATATGTAAAATGAGGGGAGTGGGCCACACCCTCTAACGCCCCTCCCAGCTCTCATCATCTTTTATCTGGTAGGGTTCACTGATATTCAGTCATATCTTTTTAGACTCAGTTGACTCAATCTCACTTGTCAACCAACCTCTTAATTTCTTTGAAACTCTAAGAGCCCATTAGAGTCTAACTCCAAACTGATGCTAAAGAAAGACTTCCCTCTTTTATTATTGCTTTTGTTAGTTCTATCAAAGACAGACAACAAAACTTCTATTATACCCAGGTAAGCTTTTATTTCGTTGCCTTATAGCCAGGTTAACAAGCATTTATTAAGCATCTACTTTGTACCAGGGACTGTGCTAAGCATCAGGAATTTATAGAAAAGTAAAAACTGTCTCTGCCCCTGAGCAGTTCATACCATCATAGCGGAGACAGCGTTCAAAGCACTATGGACAAACAAGACAGGTAAAAGGTCAAGTGGGGACTGTCTCAGAGGGAATTAGGGGGGGTTCAGAATTACTTCTTACATTCAGGATTTGAGCTGAGACGCAAAGGCAGACAGGAGGTAGGTGAAGGAGGAATGACTTCCAGGCTTGGAGGGAAGATGCCCTGAGTCAGGAAATGGAGGGTATCATGCCAGAAATAGCAAAAAGACCAATGGCACTGGCCTCCTCACTGGAAGAGGATCATAGAGCATGTAAAGTGTTAAGTCAAAGTAAAGGCATTTATTGAGATACCATATGTTAGATCCCTCACTAACCTCTTCATTTTACAGAGAGAAAAAATGAGGCCCAGAGAGGTTAGTGACTTACCCAAGGACACACACTTTCAGAAGCAGGACTTGAACCCTGGTCCCGTAGAGCCAGAACCAAGACTCTTTCCACTGAACTACCCTGTGCCACAAAAGGTTTCATTTTATTAGAATAAATAAATAGAATAAAGAAATAAAGAATTCTAGAAGAAAAGGAAACCATGTTAATCTACGGAGGAAATGAAAGAGGCATGTGTTGTTTTGTTTCGTTTTTAATTTGTTAATGATAAAAAGCCTTTTGGGAACAATTTTATTTCTAACGCTAGACTTATTTTGTTTCTATAATTCAATGGATCTGTGATCTCATCTCATCGGTGCGGACCTTGCCTCCATCAGTGCTGACATCCATGCCTTCTCATCTTGTGAGACTTTTATCCTCTACGATCCTGGAAATATTCTCCAGGGGGTGAACCCAATGCACATCCTAGAGAGAAGGAGCCTTGGCTATAGCTCTTAGCACTTTGTCAACACCAACAGAGAACCAAGTCTATCTATTGTTTCTGCCTCGCTCAGATGAACAGGCGCCATTTCCGATTACAAACTCTCTCTGATGCCGTCCTTTATGCCTCTTCTACTTTGCACTTCCTTGTTCATAATACGTTGTAGAAAGAATACTATTGTCCTCATCGCACGGATAGGGACCCTGGGTTTCCAAGAGGTTGAGAATTTGCCTGTGGTTACATAGCTGGTGTCAGAGATGGGATTCAAACCCAGGTCTCCCAGTGCCCGTGAATGGCTCCATCTGAAACCCATAACCAATAAACAGAAAGCCCACCAACCAGAGGCCTCTCACCTGCTCTTAATTCTTGGGAGACTGGCATTCCATGCTTCATCGACACATTGCATTACTAGAAGAAAACTGATGTTTTAAAGATGGGCCTTTGTTTAAAACAAAAGCTTGGGGTCATTAAATGTCATGGTCACCCATGGGCTTTTCTCTGCTTAAAAGGTTGTAATTCTTTTTCTCTTTGGAGTATAATCATGGCTGAGGCTCCCCCATGAAGTTTCTTGGCTGATACACATCTTGTTTGATCTGGGTTCTGACGCCAAAAAAGAATCATTACCCATCTTTGGCTCATTGCCCTCACCTGGAGTTACTCCAGGAAAATCTCTAAATATAGTTTACTCCAGTCTAGAATTCCTCAGTTGTGGGTAAAAGGGTTCTACATCCCAGACTCAAGGTATCAATGCATCTGGGTGGGATAGTGTTTACTTTATCCCTACATGTACAAGATTCAACCTATTCTCAGGGGCCCATTAACCAATCCTTCCATCAGGAAGCATTTAGTAGGTGCCCACTGTGTACTGGGCACTGTTCTAGGAACAGGGGGTACAAATTCAAAAGATAAAACAATCTCTACCCAAAGGAAATAGAGATATATGAAGCCTTCAACCACCTACCTCTCCTTGGAAGGGGCTGAATTTGGGATTGCCATTAGGGTTCCACATTGTCCCCCCTTGATTTACAATGCTGCCTTATGGTTTGGATTCCCCCTGCCCCCACTACATAAGCAAAATATGTGATGAGCTATTAGTCTTATTTTTTCATTCATACACTCACTTAGGTAAGGAACACCTATTGCTAAATGCTGGGGCGACCTGCCTCTTACCTCTTTAAGTATGAAAAATCAACATATCTCCTTTCCAATTAAAAACAAAAAAGGAAGAAAAGTATAAATAAGACATACTATCATTATTTCCATTCCTTAAGCACTGTAATACATAGTTAACCAATTTGCCACTGCTAACATTCTGTCTTTAGTTGAAATTGCCACTTCCAAACACCTGCCTGGGACATACCTGTCTGGCAATGAAAGCTCATTGAAAAAAGAAACCTACCATTTCTATGACAACCCTTCAATGGGAAAAAAGCATTTCTTTTTGCAAAACCCAACTTGTCATAACATGGCATGGTGGGAAGAACACTGGTCTGGGAATTGGGAGATCTGGGTTCTGGTTCTGCTCTCCCCTTAGTTTTCTGTGGGACCTCTTTGCCACACGGGGATTTCATTTCATCGTCTTAAATTGGGGGGTTGTACTGATGACCTGCTATCTTATCCAGCTGTGACATTCTACAATTTTACCTGAGCTCTATCAGCCCAGTGCTGCTGCTAAAACATCCTGATACGGGCCATAAGGGGTGAACGGAGAGTGGGAGCCCAGCCACGGGGAGCACAGCTTGTTTCTGCCTGCATCTCACAAGGGCAGTTCAAGGATCTGGGCTGTTTGGGAGCCACTGGAAGGGAGATGGGAACGTGCAGGTATGGTGGGCTAGAAGAGGGAACCGGAGGATGGAACGCCAGGTGCTAATATGATACGACGTGACCTATGACATGCTGGTGATATAGCATTGTGTCATGTGACATATGACGTCATTTAATGTTACAGTGTAACATTGTTAGGGGCGCTCTGGACCTAGGCCCCCCGAGATACATGATATGATAAAATAGCATACAATGTAACGTGATGTGATAGAACAAATATATGATATAATACACTCTATTTGCACAGTGTTCTAAATTGTACAAAACCTTTTCTTCACAACAGCCCTGTGAGGCAGGTAGAAATAATGACGCTATCTTTAGAGTACATGAAGGTATGCAGACACTTTTCATACGTGATCTGATTTTCTCATTTGAACATTCAGGATCAAAGGTTTCAAGGTAGAAAGGAGAACAGAGGTCCTCTTGGCCAAGTCCCTCCTTCCCTTTACAGAGAGGTCAAGAATGGTTGCTGGAGGTGACATAGGCAGGAAGTGTCAGAGGCAAGGTTTCAACCCAGGGCCCTGACTCCAAATCAAATGCTCTTCTGCCTCATCACGGGCATCCATTCCCAACAGCCCTGTGAGATGGGCACTCTGGGAGTGATTACCTCCATTGGAAAGCTAAGGATACTGGGGCTTTCGGAGGTTAAGGACCCACCTGGCTGGGTGTTCAGCCAGCGTCAGACTCAGATCTCTCCTAACTCCAGGCACTCCTACTGAGCTCAGGGCTTTTCCCGGTATGGAGTGAGACTCCCTCAAGAACCAGCAGCCAATAATAGGTCTCTGCAGCTAGGGCTTAAGACTGGTAATCTGACTTTTCTCATCCCTTGACTTCATCTCAAGGGAAAGACAAGCAAAGCAGAAGGGTGCAGGGAAAAGGGATGAGATCTGGGGTTAGAAGATGAATGCAGACTCTTTCTGGTAACCTCTGGGCCTCCATTTCCTCAGCTACAAAGTAAGGAGTTTGAGCTCAGTGATCGATCTCTCAGGTCCCCCAAAGTTCTAACACTATGATCTGTCCGGGTAGTAAAAGCTCTGCGTGGAGAAACAGTCATTGTTGTGAATCACTTGGGTTGGATTTCTTAAGGGCAGTCTCTTGTGTCCTGACATTTCCTCATGGGCTAGAGTTTGAGGGTGAATACTCTTGTGAACAAACTAGTCAGCTGACCTTAGGGGCCCTGACCAGGAGACCAGTACTGGGGGCCTCTATGCTCTAAAGTTCTGTTCTTAACCTGGGCTCCATCGATGGATTTCAAGGGCTCTGTGAACTTGGAGTGGAAAAATTCACATCTTTATGTCAATAGAATTAGTTTCCTTTTTACTCTTCTATATTTTATGTTGTGCATTTAAAAACATGATTTTAAGAAGTCCATGGGCTTCCTCAAACGCCAATGGAGATCTAAATTCCTCCCTTCTCTAAGAGATAAAGCACCCAGCTTGCTTTCATCCCTTCCCTTTTGCCCAGTCCATCTGTTTCCCTAAAATGCCACTTCCTGAGGCTGATAGGAGGAAGGCACCTACTTCTGTGGTAGTCACATCATAACACCTAGTAGGTATTTTATAAGTGCCTGTTGATTGGTTTATGAAACTGCTAACTTGGTCAATTTGGTCAAACAATTACTCATTCTGAGAAAGGCTCAAACTAGTCACTTGATCTCATGTAAACCAACACTGGAAACAAAAGTTATTTGCTTAAATTATCACTTTGAAATTGGTTGGGTGGGGAGGGAGGGAGGGAACCACTGTCTAAATGACTTAATCCATATGACTCTGGCCCTATCCATCTCCACAGGATTAGGAAGCATGATACAGAGGAGGACACAGTCAAGTAGATTTCCTGTGGATAGAGAACTGCCAATTCTTTCCCTGAAATCTGGGGCCATGTTTGTTTCTAATAAGAGCTCTTAATGAAAATTGCTATGTGCACTCGGCGGCAAACGCTGCTTGGCACAACTCACTCTTGCTCTCCCGCTCTTGTTTATATGGTATTTTCATCATTTACCAGGACTCTGTTTTTATCATCAGGAGATTGATAGAAGCAAATGTGGAGCATCAGGGAGAAAGAAAAGGCTTGAAAACAAGAGAGTACTGCCGTTTTCACAGCCCCATTGCTTAATTGATACTCGGTGCATTGCTATTCAGTTTAAAACCAATTATCTTGATTTAGCCATACAAAGAAAAACTCCCTTTCAAGCTTGCTGGAGGGCTGGGAATCATTTTTAAAATGCCTTTTAGATCTCATCCTTGGAAATGGTGATTCTTATTGGAGGATGGTGGATCGAAGGGACCATTTTTAAGAAACAATCAAATTATCATCAGGAAATTTGGAGGAATGAGATGGCTTCATCTTGCACACATTTCCTTACTTCAAAATGTCCTCACTAACACTGGCAGACAGAGAATCTACTAGTTTTCACCTGTGGCAAGAGTATCCCATGGTATTTTTAAAAGTACAGTTAGCTTTAAAGAAAGGCAAACTATTAATGTCTTTGGATAGGGCTAATGTAGAAAACTAATGATTTACCCAGAGAGAGAGTTTGGTATGGTACAAAGTGCACCAGCCCTGGGTTCAGAACCCTCCTCTGACACTTCCTTCCTGGGTCAAACTTAGGCAAGTTTCTTAAGCTCCCTGGCCTTAGTTTTCTCATCTGTAAAATGAGTTGGAGTAGATGGCCTCTGAGGAGGACTAGTCCAAGTTCAGTTTGTTGATACTCTGACACTCAAAGACATCATAATGATAAAAACTTTTTAAAAAAATGTCCTTCATTTCTCCTTTTTTTCCCTCCTTCTCTCCCCTCCCTTTCCTCCCCTTCCCTCCCCTCCCTTTCCTTCCCTTCTCTCCCCTCCCTTTCCTCCCCTTCCCTCCCCTTCCCTCTCCTCCCCTTTCCTTCCCTTCCCTTCCCGCTATGATCCAACCCCCTCAGCCAGAACCTTACTTCCTCCTACCTTTCCAGTCTTCTTATACCTTGCTCCCATTCACATACTCTATGAACTAGTTACACCTTACTTTCTTGCTGTCCTTTGTCCAAGACATCCCATCTCCTAACTCAGGGCACCTTCTCTGGCTGTCCTCCATGCACGGAATGCTCTCCCTCCTCATTTCTGCCTCCTGGCTTCCCTAGCTTCCTTCAAGCTGCAGCTAAAACCTTTCCTTCTATAAGAAGCCTTCCAAATCCCTCTTAGAGCTAGTGCCTCCCTCTTAGATTATCTCCAATTCATCATGTCTACATCTTGTTTGTGTGCAGTTGCTAGCTTGTTGTCTCCCCCATTAAATTGTGAGTTCTGTGAGAACAGGCACTGTTTTTTTTTCTTTTATTGTATCCCTAGCACTTTAGAAGAGTCCTTAGCACACAGTAAGTATTGACAGATCTTTTTTATTGTTCATTTGTTTGCTAATGCTACTGGGATTCTCTAGCTTAATTGATTTCCATTCAAAATTATCTATAGTTCATTTTTCCTTCCATTCCTTCTTGCTACTTTATGAGACAATATAGCTTATAATCTTCCAACAGTCTTCCCTATAAGATTTAGAAATTAATTTACAAGCTAAGCTGATATATCCTTTGCTGCCATATCTTTCTTATTGGTAAGGAGATCAAGTATTTGCTGGCTGAGATGGCTTCTGGGTTCTTTTTACCTCCTCCTATGTATTCGATGACATTCATAGGGAATGATTGTCCAATGTCTGTTCCTTTATCCATTTCTCAGTAGCTTATTTAAATACCTTAGGATGGCATTGTTTTGTTTGCAGGCCATATTTTTTTCTTATTCTATTTTCAGATCTGGTGTTGATGGTCTGCTTCTACACCAAGAATAGACTTATAAATGACTCCCACATCAGTAATGAGCTGTCTTATTTTTTAGGACATCTTTTCCTTTCCTTTTTTGTGTGATATGATTCATTGCTCTCCATATTCAGCACCTCATCAATCCCTTCTAGGAAAAAAATACCAATGAGAAAGATGTGGGGGGGCGGGGTTTCTGGGTAGTCCACAAGCTCTTGGCCTCGTTTGTTTCTTGATAGTGAGCCACATTTTCCAACCTATTTTTTGTTCTTCTGGCCCATGTCCACCTTCGCACTTAAGCTACCAAGTAATAAAGTCCATGTTGATTTAACTGGAATGTTCATATCCAGTTCTTTGTGGTATTCTAAGTATTTTACAGGGAAACAATATGTGGAGTTGTTCTTTTATTTACCCAGCATGCATCTGGTAATGACTTCAACTTATGGAATGCTTCCACTCACATGGACAGAATTTTGCAAATCTCAGGTGAAGTACATGATATGCTTTTTGAGGAATCATAGGAGGCTCTCCTGTCCTTTCCAAATTATCTCCATTTATCAATGATAATTAATCAATCAATGAAAAAGGAAAAGTTTTCTTCATTTCATCCAATCATGGCGGGGAAGGGATAGTTAAAATGCAAATATTCCAGAAATAATCATTTGACTTAAACTGGAATTATTTTACTTCAATGTCCCCCCAAGATCCATGAGGTTACATCACTAATTTGCGTCTTCCCTCTTGCAGCCATCTTACATTTCATCCCTGCCTGCCTATCCTGTATGACTTAGACACATTCACCCATCAGTTGGCCGCCTCATCTTCTGGGGCTTTCCTTGGATTCTCTCCTTCAGGTGTGGCCTGACCATATCAGGTGTCTTCCTGCTAGTGCGCCTCTCCTAAGGGCTCCTATTTATAGGGCAATTACAAATGATATTTCTTTTGATCCTCAGAGCAAACATGTGAGGTAGGTGTCAATATTATCTCAAATTTACATTAAGAAACAAGGTCAAAGAAGCCTGCCCAGGGTCACACAGAATCTGAAGTGCGATTTGGACCCAAGTCTTCCTGACCTGACCTAATTAACAGCCAGGGTTGTTGGAAGGATCAAAGGAGATGATAATTGTGAAGCGCTTGGCACATAGGAAGTGCTATATAAATGTTGGCTATTATTATTACTACTATTAGCCCTGACTATAAGTCAGAGGTGTGCTGGTAAATATTTAACAACTGACTCTCCAAATAAATGTACCTATGACACATTTTTAAGTTAAATGTGCATTGACATATTCTCCAATGCTCGCTAAAATCTAAACAATTAACAAAATACAAAGCAAGCCCTGATTGGTAGCCTTTGCCAGTTTCTGAAATGTAAATGCTCACATTGAAAATTTAACAATTGGCTCCCCAAGCTAAAATGAACTGGTTCCAGCATAGCCCTGTTCCAAACCCAGCACTCTGTATCATAACATTTTTTGACTAAGAAAACAAGGTGGAGTCTACCAGCTAGAATTCAAGAAACCCTGGGGCCATTAATTACGATTGACACATATCTCCTCTCAGCCCCATCAATAAGGCAACACAGCCAGAGCTGGGGGAGAGGGACATATCCTGGAAACAAGTTTCCCTCCTTAGTCCCGGTCCATGAGCCTAACCCAGACAGGATATGCCGCCTTCTGATATTTTCCCTTTTGTAGCTTCTTTCCCTCCCTGCTCCAAAAAATGCTCTTCCCCATGGTTATTCTCAATATTAACGATGCTGTTCCCATGGACAAAGGCTGCCCCTCATGCCCATTCTAACAACATTTCACTTGTAAACAAATGTCACAGGGAAGGGCTTAGGGGCCAGGGTCACACGCTATTGGATTTCCTTGTGCAGATTTCATCTGATCTGATTTGGGCAGTCCTTAAAATAATGTTGCCCCTATTTTCAGAACATCTGTGCCAAACCCACAAGATGACAGTTAACAACCTAAGTAGTTTTGAGATGAAGTAGAAGGTGCATGAGTAGACAATATGCCCACAAAAGGCACTTCAAAACCACGGAAGATTGAATTCATCTCTTTTTTTCCCTTGTGGCCCCAGATCTATACCATTTTAATGCTATTTATAGCAATATCTTCTGTCATACTTATTCCTAAAATGTGCAACAATATTATTAACCACATTTTTCAGGAAAAAAAAATGAAGATTCAAAGACCTCCCTGTGGTGTATCTAAGAAGAGAACTAAATTTTAATCACAAATCTAGACTAATCCAGGATTTAATCCATGACCAGATGTTGCTACAACTGGAATGAGAAAAGGAAGAGTTCAGTTCAGAATTTGGACCTTGCAATCCCTCCGAGGTAGAAAACATTTCTCCTTTTGAATATAATTCTTCCCTTCCCGCTTTGAGAACCTCTTTCTATTTTCACCTGTCACATTTGTAGGAAAGATCAACCAATCAAAGAAGCAAACAAGCATTCATAAGTTCCTACTAAGTGTCAGGCACTGGGATAGTAAGACTTATTAGTCTCTTGTATTAATAACTAATTATTGAATCAGAACCAAGATTTTTCCCCTTTTCTACTTCCTTATCCAGAAATAAACCAGTGTGGGAAATCTCTTTTAGAGATTTACCCAGGCCGAGATCTAATCATACAGTAAAAGAAATTCTAAGTTTAGGCTAGTGGGAGATTCCTGCTCATTGTGTTTGCTCAGACAGGTCTGGGAAGTAACGATTCTCCATTTTGTCAGACAGATGATATGGAAATTGATAAGTCTCTTTGACCAAGATTTGGGTTATACAAGTCATGTACTCCAAGACCCTCATTGTAATATAACCCAGCCTTTCATTGCAATATTCATTCTCTAATTAATTGTCAACCAATCAGGGTTGATTGCCATCCTCAGGAACACCTACTCTTGTAAGGACATATAAACTGTGAGCCCACCACCATGAGAGGCATTTGTCTAGGAAAGATGGCCATCTTTTTATTAATAAACATGCTGGCATTATTAATAAAATTACCCAGAAGCTATGTCTCTTGAATTTTTTAAATGTCACATTAGGCAATGGGAAGACAAAAGACAAAAGTGAAGTAGTCCCTGCTGTCATAGACTTGAATTCCCTCAGGAGTAATAATTCAGCCACAAATAAGTGTGTGGGTATACACACACACACACACACACACACACACAAACACACACACACACACCAAATACAAGCCAGTATTGAGAGAGGAAGGGCGTTGGGAACCAAGGAGTTCAGGAAAGGCTTTCAAAGAGATGATGGTGCCTGTCAAGACCTATAGAGTATGACATACTTTGTCCCAATGTGGCTTGTCCTCTAAAGCAGTCCCATCACTCTTCTTTCTCTTCCTTCTCCAGTTCCCCACAATAGAATTTCTTGGGTATTGGAGTCTCAGTAAAACAAGAATTCTAGCCTCAATAATGAAGGAATCAAACATCAAACCATAGGACTTAGAGCTTAGAGATCACCTAGCACCACTCCCTTCACTTTATAAAAGAGGGAAGTGAGACCCAGAAAGAGGAAGAGAGCTACCCAAGGTCACACAGATAATAATAATAGGAAGAATGAAAAGGTGTGAGAGGAAGAAGATAAACATGACCCAAAGAAAGTGTGTATTAAAGTTATCAGAGCACAATGGATGTTGTTATTTGTCCTTTGTTTTCACCAGGTGACATCTTGACTCATGGGTGAATTGGATTTAAGTGAAGCAGAGTTACACAAAGTTGTCAGCCTCACTGTCTTCCAAAGTCATTAAAGACCAGCAGTAGAACAAAAGACGGCTGGTGATTGCCTGGGAGGCAGTGGATGACCCTGGCATCTTCAGTGTCTGACCAAGCTCTATCTAAGCACTCCACATTGCCTCCTTCAGTCACCTTAATGGCTGTTGGAACAATCTGCTCTCATCTACCCACTCTGCTAGCTCACCAACAGGTTTGAGGCACCTCAGTTATCCTCATCCTGGTTTAGCTTATCTGCCAAGATGGTTTTACCAGGGTGTGGCCAGTGCACGTGCTACGACTTCTTGGAGCCACAGGTGAGAGTTGAGTGCCAGGTAGACACCAAAGTATGGATGGATGAGTCTTCCTCACACCACAAGTGCTAGTCCTTCTAGAACACCTCATGCACATGAACTTGGAATTAAATTTAATCCCTCCACCAACACTTATTAGTTGTGTGATCTTGGGCTAGTCACTTGGCCTCATTTTCCTCAGCTGCAAAATGGAGGGTTTGGACTCAGAGGCCTCTGAAGTCCTTTCCATTTCTAAAGCTATGCTCCTGTGACCTTCTTTGTAAGCTGAATCCAAGCTCTGCTAGGTCCTACAAAGTGGTCTTCAAAAATAGACCAAACTATGAATGGTCAGTTTACTGTCTAAGGATTACCTTGTCTTGTCCTTTGGACATCCTTCTACCTAAAGGGACCTCACTGGCAGCATAAGCATTAGCTCCAATCAGAGGAACAGACTCTACTTGAGAAAGGACATCCCAGGAAATGTTATTACACTAGTTGAAACTTTGGATTCTAATTGGATTTAGACTATAAGCTTCTCCCTACTTGTTATAGCATCCTTTCTCTGAAAAAACTAATACACTGAATTTTTACTATGGAACTAAGTATATAGCACCATAGATATAGACCTGGAAGGGACCTAAGAGACAATCTGTTTCAACCTCCTTCCATCATTCCATGAATGAAGAAATTAAGACCTAGAACAATCAAGTGGCTTGCAGATAGTTATGTGGCAAAGCCAAAATTTGAATCCTGGTCGTTTGGCTCCAGATCTGGTGCTTTTTTGATTGTGTGACTCACATGTTGCCTTGCACCATAGTTATCAGTGCTCTGTCCCCTATTATTATAATCCCTTAAATACAGGCACCACTTCCTTGTATCCCCCAAAGTACTCAGCATAGTGCTTTGCCCATGGTAATACTCAATAGGCATTTTTGGAATGAATGAAGCTGAGACACCAACAGACAGCATAGACCTCTATTACCAGAAGTCTGGATTCAGATAACGGCAACACTTTAAGTTGACTGTGCTTCGAAAAACCAGCTGAATCCAGTTTATAAAGTACTATTTCTGCATATGCAAAGAAATTAATCCCTTAGCTCTAATTTGAAACTAGGTGTTTTCAGCACACCACCTGTCCAGGTGCCCAGGGTGGATACATATCAGAGAAAAGCATCTCCTTCCAGTGTGAGTGTGATCTTCCTCCAAGTTTTGCAACAATTGTCAGCCCAAACCAGCACCCCAGCCAAAAGCCACATTAGAAGGATGATGGTTTCCTGTTCTCTTCCAGCCCAGCAGAAACCAGTTGCAGCACTGAGCTATGCGAGGAGTTGTTAACGACCATTGCAAGAAATTCAACCTTGACACAGAAACACTTTAGCAGCCCTTGGGTGGGAACCTGAAGTGGGTTAGATAGTGTCCAATCCATTTTCATCTACCACAGTAGATGGCTCGGAGCAATATGAAGGTATTGGAGGCTGCTAGGTAAAATAAATTGAGTCCTAGAAAAGCTTCCTCCAGTAACCAGCTACCCACTGTCTGTGTGCTGGGAAATAAAAAATACGTCTATGCTGTTATAAATCAGGGCATCCTCTTAGCCAGATGGAAGGCCTGTCCTGGACATGTTCTTTTTCCAAGTATAAGCAAGGTAAACTTGGCTTTCTTGTAGCTGCAGCAGCAGCTTCTCCTGGTACCACATAATTCCAGGAGAAATCAGGAAACAATTTTCTCTGCTCCCTCATGAGTTTCAATAACTAAATTCTGAAGGAAAAAAGAGGAAGAATGCTATGATTTACAAGCTGATTTTTAAAAACAGTCCCCAGATGAATTATAGCAATCTGCATGAAATGTTTTGTAAAAAAAATCTCTCCTCCCATATCGACCATAATTCAATCACTGAAGAGGGAGAAAAGGTTTCCTGACCAGTGGCAAAGAGGCGGCTCTGCTCTTGACTGATTTGTTGACAATTCTGTCCTTAAAGGGAACAAAGAACAGGGTCGTGTCATCCCCAAATGCTGACTTCAGATGGAACACTGAACAGGGAAAACACAATGGAAAGAACCAGGGAATAAAATGAAACAAGTGTTCAAACAGAGTCCAACAACATAGACCACCAAGATTTTAAAAGGTTCAGCTGCTGGAAGTCCACTTGCATTTCCCATGCTGGCTTTCGATATGGCCAACATTTTTAAAATACAAATACATTTTAAAATACAAAGACAAGGGTGAGACAGGGCAGGGTACTGAACAGAAAACTGGTTTTGAAGTCAAGAAGCCCCAGGTGCAAATCCTGTCTCTCACACATACTGGCTGCACGATTCTAGGCATAACATTTCTCCTTTCGGTCCCCCCAGATAATTCTCAGGCAATTAGTTGCAAGAATGTGCCAATCAACACTAAGGCAGCATTATCACCGAGGCTTCCCTGTACCAGTGAAATCACAGGTCCAATTCAATGAAAATTTTCTAGGCACTGAAGATCCAAAGATGGAAAATGTGAGTCTCCCTGCCCTCTAATACTTTACACTCCAACAGAGGGGAGAGAACACTTCAAAGAGCTATAATTTCATCCATGGAAGTACTCCCTGCACTGGGAACAGACCACAACCCATCCACAGCCTAGTAAAATGTCTGTGCCAGATGCTTTGGTCTAAAAGCATTTCACCTGAGACTAATGTGAGTGAATAAGGCTCCCCAAACTCAGGCTGGACCGAAGACAAGAGTCAAGCAACCCATCACCAAGGTCATCCTCGAAGCCTTTCCAGGTGGTCAGTAAGCATTTATTAAGCTACTACTAAATGCCAAACATTGTGCTAAAAGCCAGATTGCTAGGACCCACCAAACCTCCCACTCTGCCGACATAACCTAGAGGAAGCCAGGCCAATGCATCTCTATGCCAGGATGAGAACAGAGGAAATGCAGCATGGCCACTAGGCTGCAGTGGAGACAATGCCGGACCTGGAATAATCAATATCTGAATTTGAATCCTTCCCCAGACACTAGCTGTTTGACCCCAGGCAAATCCCCTTTGTTAGCTTCTATTTCCTGATCTGTAGAATGAGGATAATATTCACACCTGCCTCACCCATAGGTAAGTCACTCTACAGACCTTAAGGCCCAAAATAAATGCTAGCTATGGGTGTAGCCACTGTATTCGATGGCCCTGTATGATAGGGACAAAGTGGAGATTCAGACAGAAGAGTCCTGATCCATTCGAGGAGAGAGAGGAGCAGGGTGGAGCTTGAGGGGAAATGCTGCAGAGGAGTGGATCAATGACTCGAAGGAACAGGAGAAATTCGATAGATGAAGATGGGGTGGAAGGACATTACAGCTGTGGCAGAGGTCTATGTAGAAAGCCCCATAGAATGTAGAACAATGCCAGGGAACAGGCAGGAATGTCCCATGTGGGAAAGGGAACCCTGTGTAATCTTGAAAAGAAAGGCAGTTAACAGATTATGCAGGGTCTTGAATTCCAGGCTAGGGAGTCTATATTTTACCCTAGAGGTAATAGGGAGCCATTGATGGTTTTTGAAATGTCTTTCTTAATGATACCTTTTGTCTTTCACCTTCACACTTTCATCTGCATCTAAGGTGGAGACAGGGAGCAAATGTATCCTGATGATGAATAATTTGCCCATTTTATTCCTTCAATGGCAAGTGTCAACCTTGCTAAAGCTTAATTCTTTCTGGAGACTGTCAGGATAAAGATTTGCCCTTAACCACTTGGTAACCAAGTGTTCAATCAACATGGTTTGATTAAGCACCTGTGTTCCAGGCTCTGGACTGAGCGCTAGGGATACAAAGAAAAAAAAAATATCTCAAATATCAAAGAACCACAGTTCTATCAGGGAAGGCAATGCATATATTTAAGTCTAGATGAAGAACATACAAAATCAATACAACTTAGGGGAAGGAAGGAGAAGTTAGCATTTATATGGTGCCTACTATGTGCCAAGAACAGTGATATATTCATGTCCAATTGTTTTGGAAACAGTACCTGTTCTTGTGCTTGGTTTTTCAAAAGCAGGAGTTTTTCTCTCCTGAGCCTTCTACAAGAAGAGGGGGAAATCACCTCCAATTCATGAAAAGATGCAGAATTCAGTTTTATTAGAAGAATTTTGAGAATTCATTGGTTTCATCACCTATCAAACTTCATATAAAGTTCCCATCAGTATATACTGCTAAGTGAATGCAGCCCTCTAGGGCTACAGTTACAAATAAAGATGGGTGTAAATCGATGGATCAACCAATCAGCAATCTACTGTATGCCCGGTACTGTATGTCAAGTGCTAGCCAAGAATGATAGAAAACCTTGACCTCAAAGAGCTTACTTATATTCTCTCAGAAAAAGTCATATCTCTAATGGAGATTTTTGGATAGCTGAATAAAGATAGTAAGAGTGATAGGAAAAATAGACCAGGCTCCCTCAGACATTGTTTCACAACCAGGGGTGACTTTCTGGTGCCCTTGCCCAAGAGATTTGGGAGTTTTCCTCTCTAGGTTATGTTCTTGGAAGTATCTCTCTTCCACATCCCTTCAGGGCAACCCCAACTTAGTCCATCAGACCCCGAAAACCATTCCACCATGACCCAAGGACCACTTGGAGTTCAAACCTATGCCAACTATTGTCATGACTCAACACATTAATCAGACCTTGTTGGCCATATTTTTTCAACATCTCTCAGCTTGTTCTTTTAGATATGATCTCAGTCTTCCCTTGTCGGACCCTGTTCTACTTTTGGAGAGGTTTAGGTTTTAAAGTTTTTCCTTATAGCTATTTATTTTTTTTGAGATTTTTTATTTTTAGTTTACAACACTCGGTTCTACATAATTTTGAGTTCCAGGTTTTCTTTCTCCCCTTCCCCCCTCCCTCCCCAATATGGCATGGAATCCGATGTATCTTCTACGTATAACACACTGGTCAAGTTGTGAAGAAGAATTATGACCAATGGAATGAATCATGAGAAAGAGGAAACAGAACCAAAAAAAACCCAAAAACAAAAGAGAAAAAAATGGGGAAAAAAAGGAGAGCATAAAGTGTTCCTCAATCTGCATTCAGACTCCATAGTTCTTTCTCTGGATGTAGATAGCTCTCTCCATCGTGAGTCCTTTGGAGTTGTCTTTGCAACTTGTGTTGCTGAGAAGAGCAAAGTCTATCAGAGTTAGTCATCAAAGAATCCATATATCTGTCGTTGTGTATAATGTTCTCCTGGTTCTGCTCCTCTCACTCAGCATTATATTGTGTAGGTTTTTCCAGGTTGTTATGAAGTCCGTATCATCCCCATTTTTTTAAAATCAGCTTTTCCACAACTTCTAATCCTTTTACCCCTAGGGCCAAGAAAAAAGTCTTACATAAAGGTCCTGTTATATTTAACGACAGCTCTCAAGTCCTCCTGAGGTCCTTTCTTCTCCAGGATGCACATCCCCATCCTTCAGCCAGTGTTCCAGGTCTCCAGTCCTCTTCCCATCCTGCACACCTCCCCTGTACCCAACCTGCCAAGGTCTTTCCAAAGCTCAGAACTAAGCTCAATCCTCCAGATGTGGTCAGGTCAGGGTAGAGTACAGTGGGACTATTACTTAGTTTGGAGGTTTGAGGTTTTTCTTTGTTTTATAAAGTTCAAATCCAGCCTCAGACAATTAATGACTGTGTGACCCTGGGCAAGTCACTGAACCCAATTTGCTTCAGTTTCTTCATCTGTAAAATGAGCTGGAGAAGAAAATGGCAAACACTCCAGTATCCTTGCCAAGAAAACCCCACATGGGATTACGAAGAGTCAGACACAATTTAAACAAATGAAATGACTGAACAACGATGACAAAAAATGGTACCATGCCACGCTCTCAACATTGGACTTTTTGGTTAAATGTGGCAGGTGAGGAGAGGCTAGGGCACTGTACTGAGAGAGTTTTCTTGCCTATTATTTTGCTGCTGTTACAAGGGAGGCATGCTGAAGTTGGGGAAAGGGACATATTGGGAAATGATTGTGATATTAAAAAACCTAAAGACTAAAAAAAAATTCTAAAATGAGCATGTCTCTGCATGTCCATTGGGATAAAAGAAAAAGGTGATGGTTTTAGAGATGAAGGAGGAAGGGGTGAACTCAAGATATTGAGAAGGAAAAACGGGTGGAGTTAGCAACAGCCCAGATGTGTCAGAAAGAGGACCTTGTTGAGGTGCCTTTTGCACTGGGGCTTCCTCTTGGGAGGAAGCCCGGCAGTGCCACCATATTACAAATTGAAATGGGTAAGGATTGATGGCAGGAGAGGAGCACGGTCTTTGCCAGGTTTACTTGGAGTTGATGCTGAGACATCCTGGAATGTTCTGAAAGACAAAGAGATAAAAAATGCCCTAGGGGCATGTGCTTATGCTCCATAAATAGAACTCACACACACTTATCTTGAAGGAGCCTTCTTCAAGGCAGCCTTTCTCCAGTGCCCAGGTGAGACTCTCATGAGGGAATATTGCCTGTGAGCTTACATACCTTGGAAGCTCAGATGAAATCAAAGCTCGGTAACGTTAGCAAAGTACAGAGTGGGGGTAAAGGGGAGTAGGAGAGGAAAGAGAACACCCACCTCATCTCTTCAAGTCATAACATTTCATGAATGAAAATAAACGTCAAGAACAAAATAAATATTGGAAAGGTCGGAGAATAAACAGGACTAAGATAGTCATTCCCTTTTAAAGGTTTGGGTATTTCGAGTTGACTATGAAAACAGGCACCTAAGGATGTAATGAGACTTTGCCCTGGCACTCAAAGCGTGGTATCCAGTCCTCCCGGAGGCTCATGGTTGCCTCCACCTCCATTTTTTACATATTATCTCCCCCACTAGAAAGTAAGCTCTCTGAGGGCAAGACCTATTTCCATTTTTTCTTTATATTCCCTGAGCGTAGCCCACCGCTTGGTAAGAGCTAGCAATAATTATAGACAGAATTTATACAGGATTTTAAGTTTTGAAAGGCACCTTACAAATATGATCTCATTTATTCCTCACGATCACCCTGGGAGGGGGCACTATTATTAGTCCCATTTTAAAGATGAAAAAACTGAGTGGAATAGAGTTCAAGTGACTTACCTAGAGTCACACAGCTGGTATCTAAAGCAGGATTTGAATTCAGGTCTCCCTGCCTCCAGGTCCAGTGCTCTATCGACCTAGCTGCTTGATATGGTATATGTTTGCTTATTGATCCTATATATGGGATATATATGTATAGATATAGATAGATATGTATATATAATCTTTTCATTTTAACTTAATTCCTTGGAAAAAATATAATATGGGCATTTCAGAAAGAGCACTGGATTTGAAGTCTTAGGCCCTGGGTTCAAATTCTGACTCTGCCCCTTTTTGCCTACATGACCTTAATCATTTCTCTGGGCCTCAATTTCCTTGATTGAACTCAATGGCCTTGAAGGTCCCTACATCTGTTAGGCTAAGATGGTATGCACATAGACAATACCTCTGACCCTCATTGAGCCCCCTAGAATCAAAGATCTAGAAGAGACTGACTTTACAAGTAATCAGGCCCCACCCTGGTGATTATGGAGCTGGTCAGGGTCCTGACTTCCTCCATCCTAGTTATAGCTGATACCAGGTAACCTTCTAGCTGTTTGTAAGTGGAAGAGCAACTTCGTTACTTGGCCTCTGCCCACCTGGTTCTTACAAGACTCTCAGATCTCAGGAAATTTCACATGTGATTCATTTGAGCTTATGGCCTTCCAGTGTTAACAGGGCAGGGGCCTATAGACTCAAAATAGACTTGAAATTTGGAAAAAGGAAACACTTCCATGATTCTTAGGTCTCACATGGACCCTAAAATATAGAAGGATCAGAGGCTCTCCAGACCTAAGGAGAAGCTGAGGATGAAGTTCTGACCCAGTTGGCAGAGGCATGTCTATATCATCCTTAGACCCCAGCAACCTTAGACCCTTACCCTATCCAAGCCTCAGGGTCTCCTACTTTGATCATCATAGGCATTAAAGATTATTAAGAAAAGATAACGTAGGCAAAAAATAATTATGAATGAACTGCAAAACTAAATAAATGTTACCTTATTTCTATGAGATATATTGTTGGTTGCTTGTTGTCTTTCATTCTCAAGGAGGATCAAAATGACATCACTATGTTGGACTCAAGATACAGTGTGTCCAACTGTGGTTGATCAGACCAATACAAGTTTGGAAGGCTCTACCACAGGTCAGGCACGAATAGTCCTCATGAACATTTGGAGTGGAGATGTCTTTAAATTTGCACATCTCCCATTTCTTTTGAGCATAGTGCCTTCTTTGATTCAGGTCCTATGCCAGAGCCTTCTCTGAAGTAGGCACTCCATTCTGAGCAGTCCTGTGCCAGCTTCTCTCATGTCTCACAATAGATTCCAAAGTTCTTCAGAGAGACCTTGAGAGTGTCCTTCTATCACTTCTTCTTACCTCCACGCGAGCTCTCGCCTTGTGTGAGTACTTTGGATATATTGTATAGGACAGGGCTGTCCAAAATTCAGCCTGGGGCCCAAAAGCGAGATTTATGCAGCCTGCCTACAAGCATAGAAATTTACATAAATGCTTTAGTAAACTGAAGCCCAGCTACCACAGAGCTCTCACCAAAATGGCAAATCAAAATATATTGTCTATTGTTTCAATAAAAACCTAAGGTTGGACATCCCAGGTATAGGACATGGGAACATCTGAACACACCTAAATGAAGCCAGCCAGTCATCCTGGATGAGATAGACTGGCTCTGGATTCCAGTAACCTTGGACCCCAATATGATGAAAAGTCCCAGAAAGCAGGTCTCATCTGCCCAGAGCATTCCCACTGAATTACCTAAGTTCTTTGAGATTTTGGTCTCCTCCTTAATTGTCACAAGTCACTTGAAAATACAATGTATACTGTTAATGACAACCCAAATTCGCACTGACGCAGGCAATGATGATCTGAAAGCAAGGATCTTCTGTGCTGTTACAAGATGGAACTTTGTAGGAGAAATGCCGAACAATCTCAGATGCTCGGCCAGCACTCAGTCACAATCACAAGTGTGTAGCATGGATGTCTTTGGTGGTAGTATTCTGGTTTTCTGACCTAAGTCAAGTGACAAAATAGCAAGGCTGAACTTAAGGATTTTCCTTTGACATCTAATGTCTGTTTCAGGTTGATGGCATGCAAAAAAAATTACAGGGCAATTTGAGAATATTAACCTTTAAATACTGATGGCAAAAGCATACTTCCCACGTTCTTAATAGCAAACTGCTTTGGATGTCCTGTGTTTGCTTCTTAGGGGGCAGCTAGGTGGTACAGTAGATAGAGCACTGGGCTTGGAGTCAGGAAGACCTGAATTCAAATCTGCCCTCAGACATTTAGTAGTGGTATGACCCTGGGCAAGTTTCAGTTCGAGTTGCCTCAGTTTCCTCATCTGCAAAGAGCTGGAGAAGGACATGGCAAAGTGCTTCAGTGTCTTTGCCAGGAAAACCCCAAATGGGGTCACGAAGAGTCAGACGTGACTGAACAGCAACAAAATTGGCTTCTTAGAATTTCTAATTTGTCTCCCAACGGCTACTTAAAAATTCTGAGTGACAATTTGCAAAATAAGACACCACTTATTTAAATTTGTTTTAAAAATATGTTGTAATCATTACTGTTACGAATGCAATAACCTTACATTTAAAATTTTCCCATCTAAGGCAAGGGTTGGTTGATGGTTGCCATCACTGTGCACATGTGACCCCGTTCATCCTATTGTATAGATTAATGTCTTCAGTTATATAAAATTGAGATATTTTGTGTATAGACTGGAATATTTGAATTTGGTACTTTTCCTGTTTCTCTATTTTGAATATTGTAAACTATGGTGCATAAAAAGGTATGTTTTCAATATGTGCACATTGTTATAAGTTTGTATCAACAATTGAAATGCAAAGTTTACTTGATTTCACTTGCTTCAATTATCATTTTAAAGGATTTATATAATTTCAAAATATTTATATATTTAACATAATTTTAAAGTATTTATATGTAAATGGTTATTTTAATTTCAAGAAAAATGGAATTATTATACCTGAGGTTTCAAAACACAGGGCATTATGAAATGTAAAGCGAATCAATATTCCATTGTCTGGCTTATTTGTGCAATAAATAATATTTTAAAATAACAATTTAAAATTTAGTGTATAAAACAACCCAAATTATCTTTAGAATCATCTCTTTCAAGAAAATAAATATCATTATCTGGACCTTCTATGAAGGGTCTTTTTTTCACAAAAAATGCACTGAATCAGAATTCCAATCTACAATACAAATTTTAGTCACCATACTTTATGCTTTAATGCATACTGTTGCAAAAACAGAAGCATTTTAAATTTTTCTTGGAATGTATGCTATTGGGGAACAATAGTGGGCGTGCATTTAGGGTGGTGACCTGCCACCACTGAGAGTCAACACAAAAGTAGCTATGGCCAAAAAAGCTCCCTACAGGGCTTAGGTGCACCAGAATGTAGGCAAGGTTCTAGCCAGGGCATTGCTGGAGCCTCTGGACTGGGGAGAGATCCCAAAAACCTTTGGCCCCATAGCAGCCTAGGCACCAAGTCATCATCTCATTTCCAGGCCTTACTTTTCCCTTCCAGTAACTCGTGCACCTGCACCCAAAAGTGGAAGCCTTCTGCAGGTACCGTGCACACCTAAGATTAAGTAACTTCCCACCTGGCTACTGACTCATCCTATTCAAAATTTTGTTTACAAGCCTTTTATTCTTTAAATAATATTTTATTCCCCCCGCCCAAATATACGTAAGAACAATTTTTAACATTTTTAAAAAATTCTGAAGTCCAAATTTTCTTCCTCTCTCCCCTTCCCCCTCCCTCATATGGTAAGCAATTTAATACAGGTTATACATGTGCAATTACCGAAAACATTCCTATATTAATCGTTTTGTGGAAGAAACGAAAAAAAGAAAGAAGGAAGGAAGGAAAAAAGAAAGAAAGAATAAAAAGAATGAAGGAAGGACAGAAAGAAAGAAAGAAAGAAAGAAAGAAAGAAAGAAAGAAAGAAAGAACGGAAGGAAGAAAGAAAGAAAGAAAGAGAGAAAGAGAAAGAAGAAAATAAAACAAAGAGAAAAATGGTATGCTTCAGTCTGTATTGAGACTCCATCAGTTCTTTTTCTGGAGGCAGATAGCATTTTTCATCATGAATCCTTTGGGATTGTCTTGGATCATTGTATTGCTGAGAATTGCTGAGTCATTCACAGTTGTTCATTGTACAATATTGCTGTTTCTGTGTTACAATGTTCTCCTGGTTCTGTTCATTGCATCAGTTCACGTAAATTTTCTCATGTTTTTCTGAAACCATTCTCCTTGTCATTACTTATAGCACAGTAGTATTCCATTACAATCATATACAACTTGTTCAGCTATTCCCCAATTGATGGGCATCCCTTCCATTTCCAATTGTTTGCCACCACAAAAAACTCTGCAAGCCTTTTAGAGGAAGGATGATATCAAATCAAACAACATTCCCTCTGGTTTAAAACATTGTCAAGAATTTCGGGGGGCACCTGAAAAGTGCAGTATTAAGTACAATCAGAGTAACAAATGTCTGCTCCCACTGTAGTGAAGATCATTCCTTGGATTATTTTTGTCTTATGCCTCTTCTGTTTCATATGACAACATTGCTAGAGAACAGTTCTGCCCCATATGCTGCAGGGCTGGTCCTATTGCTGTTGGTATTCAGTCATCATTAAAGATTTCATTATTTTTCATAAATTATCCAGGAACCTCGGCTAGGTCATTTCAAGACAGTTACAGCCTTTATGTGTGAGGCTCCAGCCTATTCTTTCCTGGATATTTATTTTTAAAAGAAAATACAGAAGTATCCATCTCAACAAACCCATAAGAATAATGGCCTGGCATTGGGGAGAGAGCATCAGCCATGGAGTGAGGAAGATCCAAGGTTGGGTCTTACCTCTGACATGTACTGGCTGCTTGATCTTGGGCAGGTCCCTGGACCTCTTAGCACTCCAGGCAACACTCTGAGATTCATAAGAATGATTGACAGCATAATCTTGTTTACTGGGAAACTCTCTCATTCCAACAAAGTCACAGATATGGACGAAAAAACTGATGTACAGGCTGCTTGTCATAGGCCCCTAGTTCCAGAACTGGGAGAGGCTTTAGAGGTTGTCTAGTCCAACCCTTCATTTTATAGATAAGGAAAGTAGACCCAGAAAGATGAAGTGATTTGCCCAAAGCCACAGATGTAGGAAGTAAAAGAAGTAGGACTTGAACCCAGTCCTCCTGATTCTTTCCACCGTCCCAGGCTACCCCAACAGCAATCAGTAATCTCTCTCTCACACACACAATCTGATCACACATCTCTCCAAAGACATTCTTTAAACCACTTCTCCCATGCAACTTTTCATTTTTAATGTACTATAGCCTGCCCACACCTCCATGTGCCTCTCCACTGTTGTACATGCCAAGGCTTCCATCAAAGTCCAGGGCTCAGGAGTACATCCCTAGGACATTGCTTGGGCCCCCTAAGGAAAATTCACGGGCGGATTTGTGCACGAGTCACAGCAGATGGGAAGGGATGGGTAGGTTGCAATCTGCCCTCACCGGTGATATCACCGACTCGTGAAAGCATCTGGGCATTCCCAGGCTCCTTCAAGAGTCAGTTCAAGTGCATTCTTAATAATAACAACTAATAAAAAGAAAAAGTAGTGTTCATATGTCACCTTAACATTTGTGAAGAGATATATATATATATGAATATTATATTTTTAAATCTAATTTTCATAACTCTGTGAAGTAGATTCTATTAATTTCCCTATTGTACATATAAGGAAACTGAGTCCCATACAGGTAAAAGGACTTGCCCAGGATCATACAGTGTCTAGCAGGGATGGGAAACCTGCAGCCACGAGGCCACATGTGGCCTTCTAGGTCCTTGGGTGCAGCCTTTTGACTGAGTCCAAGTTTTACAGAACAAATCCTTTTATTAACAGGATTTGTTCTGAAGTTTGGATTCAGTCAAAGGGCCACACTTGAGGACCTAGAGGGCCACATGTGGCCTTGAGGCAGCAGGTTTCCCACCCCTGACTGAACTCAGGCTTTCCTGACTCCCCCTATTCACTACACCATTGAGCTGCCTCCTTCTATATAAAACCTTTTCTGATCCCCCTAGGGGCTAGTGCCCTCCCTCAAAAATTACCTTATATAAATGTTGCATATACCTGTAATTGGTATGTGTTGTCTCTACCCCCTGGGATGTAAATTCCTTGAGGGCAGGGACTGATTTATATAGATTGATTGGTTGACCGAACCATTTGCTCTCTCACCCCTAAGTACCAATCAAAAATCTAGCCTAATTTCCCCATTTTGTACCAAGGTAACAGACATCCCTTATTCATCATATCATAGATGATGCTTTAAATAGTATTCACATGGAAGATCCAAAGAGAGGAAACTTCCTTTTTTCTTCTACTCTCTGACAGACCCTCCTTCTTCCTTAAGTCAACCAGAGGAAGTCATTCTAGGATGGGAAATGTCACTGCATCTTTCCTGTTCTCAGACTGGCTAACTGCTTAATATTCTTCAGAGCCACTCAGAATTGCTTAATTTAAGGGAATCTTTTCCTCTAAATGGAGGGTCATGGACTTGCGCTAACCTTTTTAATCTAGTTTGAAGATTTATGTTCTCTTATTTTCATTGTTTTCACACACACACCTGCACACATACACACACACATGCACACACACACACACACACACACACACATTCTGCAGGGGCTGCTCTGGCAATAGCTACCCCCACACACACACCTGGAGGTAGTATCAGCAGCACCGGCAAACAGTAGTTCTTTGTTGGAAGACTGGGGCATTGGGATCAGGGAGATGTGCCCACAGATGCGCCCACAAATGGCATTTGGCATAATGGCATGTGTATCTAAATTGACTCACTGGAATAATTTGGTATGCGTCATTGAACTTTGTGATAATGTTCCGTAAGTCTACATTGAAAACTCTTCAAGATAGTGCATTATAAGGTGCTGAGCAAAGTTCTTCCACCATCTAGGAATCTCTCTGGGAATATGATGGGCCCAGGCTGGCTCTCCTTTTGGTGAATAAAATGGAATCCAAAAGCTACCAGGAAGGTCCATGCACGGACACAGCCTCTGGGCCGATGTCACCGAGTTGAGAACAAGGTCAGAGATGCTTCACTTCTCAGTGACCTTGCTCTATCTTTCCCCCCATTGTTTAACTGATCAAACCAATGGTCTTTTCCCAGGGCTCAACTCTACTTGAAATCTTTGCATGTTTTGTCCCTCATGAATGCTCTCTTGTCTCTTTGCTTCAGTGTCTGTTTGCCTCCTACATATATGACCTTACCTCAGTCTCTCTTGCTGAAGCATTTACCTCTTTTTGTCAACTAAGTACAGATATTCCCTTTCCCCAAGGTTATACCAGCACTGGGCCTTTTATATTCTCTCTACAGTTTCTTCCTTGGTGATCTCATCAGCTCTCCTAAGAGCAGCTATCATCCCTGGGCAGATGACTCCCAAATCCATTTATCCATCATTAATATCTCTCCTGAAATCCAATCCCACATCATGAATTGTCTACTAAATATCTTCACCTCTACGTCTCAAGGGCTCCTCAAATGAATATGTTCAAAATGGAGCTCTTTATATTTTCCCATAAACTCTCCCTCCTGCAAACATCCTTATTGCTAGTGATGGCACCACCAACTTTCCAGTCTCCTAGGTTTTGATCTTGTAGTCAGCATGGCATGGAGAAAAGAGCCCTGGAATTGGAGTCAGATGAACAGAGTTTGAACTTTGACTTTGCCACTGTCTACCTATGGGACCCTGGGCAAATCATTGCACCTCCTTAGGCCATCTGTAAAGTGAGGTTGGGCTAGATAATCTCTAAGGTCCCTTCCATCTCGGCAGCTACAAGCCTATAACCTTATGACTCTTCTTCCTTAGCTCACATGTCCAAATAGTTGCCTGTCCTCCCTCTACAACATCTACCTCTTTCTCTATACTTGGTCCCCACTCTTGTTCAAACCCTCATCTTCTCTCTCCTGGACTGTATTCTAGAAGAACCCACTGGATTACCTGGCTCCAAGTGTTAAGTCAGCTCTGGAAAATAAGCACACAGTGGTTTATAATCCACTTCCCAAAAGTAGAAAGTCTGAAGGCAAACAAGGATGCTGAGTGTGGCTCCAGAGTCATGAGAAGAGGAGACCGTTTTATAACTTGACCTTTTTAAAGGAAAGTCTTGGGATGATTTTCAAGTGGACCAATGAGCCCCTTACACCCATACTTGGAATCCTCAACTTAATCCTTAACTTAATTAATCCTTAACCTTTAACTTTAGATTTTGCAATTTAGGAGAATTTATTATGCCTAAAGTTGACCAAGGAAAAATTTTACATTTTAGTTAACTTAGACTCATAAAATCTCAAAGATGGTACCTCATTCCAAGAGTTTAAAATGTTTGTTTCTCAATAAAATAGTCATTGGCTTGATTTGGGCCATAAGTATGATGATAATAATGACAATAACAAGTAAGTCCATTTTGTTAACTAATGAAGTAACAAGAATTTTCTCTTTCCTCATAGAAGGCTTCAGTATTAATTTCAATAGACTTTTACCCTTTTTATTATCATTATTAATAGTAAAATGAGATTATTATATTGTTAATCATTCACAATTATTAATTGCTTTCATACTGCAGAATGCAATATTGAACCTCCAAACAGCACAGTCCCTGCTCAAATCATGATCATGTCATCCAGATTCATGACTTCTTCGATGATGGAGGGAGCTGTGAAGTTTCCTCTACCAATGAAGAGACGTGATATCCCTGCAACGTACAGTCTTAGAGAATGGCCTGGGCAGAGCGACTCATCATCATCATCACAGCCTCATCGTCATCATCAGAATTGTCATCAGCATTATCATCATTGCTGGTATTTATATAGTGCTGTAAGTTCGGCAAAGCCTTTTATATATGTTATTTCATTTGATCCTGAGAACAACTCTATTGAGAGGGTGCTACAGCATCCCAATATTGCAGATGAGGAAACTGAGACTGGAAGGTGTCTGAGGTCCCGTTCCTGCTCTAGATCTTAAATCCATGGATTTTCAGGTTGCTCCAATGACTAAAGAAAAACATCCGAAAATAAATGAAAAGAGAAAAATCCTAATGTTGAGAGCATCTTCATTTAGGTTATAGTAAATTTACATGTAATAAGAAACACACTGATTTTTTTTTATTTCTTAAACATACACAAGGGAAATGTATCACTCTTGTAACCTCTAGCTTCTGATTCCCCTCCTTGCACATGGTTTCTCGGGTATAAAAAAAAGACGGAGATCAATGGTGTCTGAGAATTTATAGTCACCAAAATGATTAGGTTACAACATCCATTTCTAAACACATGAAATATTTACAGATCACCTGAAAAATAGCTTCTCGATTTCCTCACTGTTACCTGTTGACCTCTGTGGGGGGAAGTAAGTGAATTTTGCCATCGGTATCATTTTTTCATTTTGAAGTTTAATATAGTGCCCCGGGTTCTCCGACACACACAATACCAATTTCCCACTGATGTCTTATATCTTGAGGTGTTTTTTTTTTTTGCCCCATCTCAGGAAAGTGTAGGGATGAAATAGGAGAGATAACTTCGATCTTGGGAACTAGATGTTATCACACAGTGTTTACACCACAGCCCACAGTGTCCCGACGCATAAGTATGATGAGTAAAAATACAAAGCTTATCAGAGGAGCTTGACAGGAGAGAGGCACTGGGATTCTAAACCAGCCTTGGTCACCTGGGCTGGAGCCTCTGAGAGTGTGTGAGGGCCAGTGCTAGTAAAACCCAGAACCAGCTAGACCAAGATCCAAAGGAATATCCCCTATAAAAAATCCCTTCAGGGAGGGCACCAGGGACCAGGCAAATAGTAACATTTCAGGTCTCAGCCTCAAGGGGCAAGATAGGGTAGCAGGTTGACTTTAATGGGGGAGGGGGGGAAGGTTTGTTTCTAAGTCATCATCTTCTGGGTGTGTCTCACCTCCCACCACCTTGGATTAGGCTGTGGTATGGATATGAAGCATGAAGTCACTTTAGCCCCTCGGGGCCCAATAATATTCACAACAATTATGGGCTATCCTGGGCTATTGAGAGCCAATGAAAGTCTGGCCAATACTGATTAGACATAGTTAGGATCCTGGACAGCTGGGGCCCTAATCCAGTGGTTGTTCCCCATTCAGAGGGTGGCAGATTTCCTGTTCCTGTTCCCTTCTCCTTGGGATCCTGAGTCAATATCTATTGAGAAAAGGAAGTGAAAATTCTCTCCTCTTCTGATCTCTCCCCATACTCTGATTCCTCTCTACTTATCTCCACATTTCCACGCTTTCTAACCTGCTCTATCCACCCATTCCACGTAGACCTCCAGAACCCCTATTGTATTGGGGGTTTCCCTCTAAGATTCCTTTTACTAGGGGAGGGAGGAAGAGAAGTACTTGATTTTTTTATTTTGAACTTGACACGCATAAAAAAATGTGAATATTTCTATGTTCAAAAAAGAATAGAAAAAAGGATAATTACATATGAAACCATTCAGCTCCTGATAGTTATAGCTTGAGATTTTGAAAAATACATATGAATAGATAATTTTAATTACATAAATTTAAAATGGTTTGACAAACAAATCCAGTATACCTAGGATTAAAAGAAAAGCAATTAAATGGTGAAAAAAATCTTTGTAGTAAGTTTCTCTGAAAGTCTCATTTCCAAGATACATAAGAAACTGATTCAAATTTATAAAAATAAGAGCCATTTCCCAAATGATAAACGGTTTAGGGATAAGAACTAGCAGATCTCAATGAAAGAAATTCCAAATCTCTAATAACTAGAGAATTGCAAATTAAAGCAATTCTAAGGTTTCCCTTCATACCTATCAGATTGCCCAAGGTAACAAGAAAATAAAATGACAAATGTTGGCAGAGCTGCAGGGAAACAGGCAGGTTGACGAAAAGCTGGTAGAGCCACAAACTGATCCAGCCAGTTTGGAAAGCAATTTAGAATTCTGCACAAAAAGTTACCAAACCATGCAAGCCCTTTCCAGAGGTGGGATGCAGCCAGCTCTTACCAGCTCCTAAGGGCCACTCCTTAAGTTTCCAGTATGAGAGCTTACACTTCAGAAATTGGCAAACCCAACAAATCAGGGCCCAGCTTATTGTTTTCTTGATTGTTGAGACTTAAGAGCGAGATGTCAAAAATGTTAAGGTTGCAAACTAAACTTTTGCAAGCCTGTTAGCTGTCAAACATTTACCAGCACACACTTGCCTTTACCTGCACACCCATACCATTGCTAGACTTCTACCCCCAAAGAAATAAATAAGAGAAAAGTTCCTATTTGTAAAATACGTGCATACATACAAACATATATACTTATTTATTCATAGTAGATGATCTGAGTGATGTCAAAGAACTGAAAACTACAGGGGTACCCATCATTCAGGAAGTGGGTGAACCAGTTATGACACATGAATGTAATAGAGTACTATTATGTGTCAGAAATGAAGAAGAAGAGTTTCAAAGAGACATTAAAAGACTTGTATAAACAGGGAAGTTAGCAGATCCAGAGGAACAATTTATACAATACCATCAATATTGTAAAAAATGGATCATTCCGAAGGAACTCTGATCATCTGAATGATGAACTATGATTCCAAAAGACTGATGAAGAATGTGGTCCACTTATGGATGGAGAGATAAAGTACTTGTACACAGAATAAGATTCCTTTTAATTCTGATACCTTCCCTCCATCGATTACCTCCAACCCTTGCTGGTACATATTCATTTGCTTGTGGTCTCCCCCTCTGAGATTGTGAGCTCTTTGAGGACAGGGCCTGTCTTTTGCCTGTCTTTGTGTCCCTAGCACTTAGCACAGTGCCTGGCACATGATAGATACTGAATAAAGGCTTATTGACTGACTGGCTAAAGCCTTACTTTTAACATGAAATCGCCCACTAAATGAATGATTTATCGTAAACTAATGGCCACACCTAGGGGAGAAAGAAACAGTTCAGCAGCATCAAACTTAGGAATCTGTGAGGTTTATTGAAGCATGTTCTTCCAGTGAAAGTCTTAGGACAATAAAACAAGATGAGATGTGTTGTTGAGTTGTCTTAAGTCTCCACCTACTATCTCAGGCTGGAAAAGAGGTTGGGGGAGGGGAGAGAAAGGGCTGCAGCTCCTCAAAGGGCCAGGGAGGAAAGGTTGGATGGGAGGATGGCAAGACCAGAGAATAAGGAATTCAAGGGGTTATTGGGGCTACACAGAGACCTGCTCTCCCAGGTCAGGTAGTGAGGAGAGAAGAGAGAGGAAAAACTCACCTGCTCCCTTCCCTCTTTTTATATTAAAAGAAATCAAATTTAATTATAAAAGTTTTTAAATTGTATCTATTGTTGACTTACGTGAGAGATATTTCAATGTTTCTAGTTTCCAGGCATTCTGAGGCAGCAATTGGCTGAATGGAATGGTGAAGGTGGGGTCAGAGGCACAGCTTTTTATCTCTCCTCAAGATGTGTCCTTCTCTTCCCTCCACCACTCCTCAGCTCCAATTCTGCAAACAAGGTCAGATCAACTCTGCCTTTCTTCCAGGATGGATTCTGTTGATTTACTCCCTACATTCCCATTCGGGTGTTGGCCATTCCAGTACATTAGTAATGTAAGATCTTTAAGTATTATGCCCTAGTTAGCGCTGAGTAAGCACTTAGTAAAAGCTTATTTATTCATTCACTAATTTCCTAACAGTAAAGCCAAACAATAAAAGTGAGTGGGAGCAGGGAGGTCAAGCAAAGGCCCTAAGGAATTGTCCTTGGTTCTAACTATCCTGTCCACCCTAAAGAGCTGCCTTGAAGGTTGCTTCTCTTGGGAGAACAATGGTATCTATGCCTTAAGGAGTTATATCTTTTCCCCTTGGATTCTACACTTGAATGCTGACCTAACTGGGGCGAAGGCATGGGGGAGGGAGGGACTATCCCAAGGATTCTAATATTAAGGAGAAAAAGGACTCTGTTCACTCATTTGGCCAGTTACTGTTGTATGTATGTGGTCTCTAGCAAGTAAAATCCACTCTTTAACATTCATGGGAAGAAGGCTGACACTTGCAGCTACAAAATTGTGCCCTCATATACAGTACTGACGGGCATAGACCTGCAGTAACCAGATGTTACTGCAGGAATTTCAGCAGTTAGAATTTTGTTGACCCTATAACAATGACCCTTTCTGTGATCATTCGTGCAGGGCAGAAGAATGGTACATGCTCTCCTGAAGCCAAACATCTGGAAGCTCTCTGAGGACCTGTCAAGGGAGGGTCCTGACATAATAAACCAATTGTATAAATCATCCAGTTCCAGAACACGAATAGGATTTTCTCACTGAGAACCATAATCCTACAAAAGGGAGTGACCTACTTATCAATTTACACAGGGCAGCCCAAATGGATGGTGCATACCCATTATCCAGACAATAGCACATAAACTGGGGACAATCGGTACACATGAACTGGGACCTGAATTTAAATAGCAGGACAGAAGCAGGCTGCATTGGGAAATTGTGTCGGAGTTTCAAGGACCCCAAGCTACTTTTTGACCCAAGAAGTCACCTTTTTAATACTAGTATTCTCCTGGTGATGCTTTGTGGCTGTAAGATATGGAAGACCACTTAGAACTGTCAGAACTAAAGGGCTTAATCCCAATGGTAATGAAGAAGGAGGGAGCTCAGACTGTGGTAGAAGTGCTAGTTTGGGAGTCTAAAGGTCCTGGCACTTTGGAGTGCCAAAACCCTCCCCAAACTCTTAACTTCTTACAATACGCTCCTACTGTTTTGAAAATGACACACCCCAGATTAAATTGGAATATGACTGACTCCCTCTGTGTCCCTGGATTCAGGTTTCTGCCTCTCCCTCCTGGCCTCCCAGCAATGTCTACATTACAGGCTATTTGTGGACCTGTGCCCATGTGTAACGTTAGAAGCCTCCCTACTTGTCCATTTCAATATTCCAATAGTGGACTGTGCAGTCACCCCACATTGCCCTCCCTGCCCATCTGCAGCCTCTGGCACACATAAATAGTTAGAGGGAGATGGGGCATTGTCCAGGCAGGGTGGTGCAATTGGAAAGATGGCCTTTTGAATCTCATTTGACCTTTAGAATTGCATCCCCAAGATCATGAGGTCACGATCATATATAAAACTGAGCTAGGAAAATGGAGAGTGAGGTTCTTCACCTTACCCTTAAGAGGGAGTAAAGGAACAGGCCAAGATTATGGCTAGAGTGCATACCACCACTGAGGGCACTCTGTGTGCTGTCATCAATCAATCAGTAACCTTTTCTTAAATATCTATTATGTACTGGGCCCTGTGCTGGTTACTAGGGATACATAGACAAAAAAGAATCAGTGCCTGCCCTCAGGAGCTTACATTCTAAAGGAGGACCAGTAGAGGAAACATGTCTACATACAAATATACCCAAAATTACAAATTAACAGGAGGGGGGCACTATCAACTGAGGTTCGATAAAGGTCTCATAAGAAGTATCACTTGAATTCAGCCTCCTGATGGTCAGGCTTCCCTGGCGAGGAAGGATTGAGTTCAGACCTAAAAGCCCAGGTAGGTGACTCTCAGGTTGAATTTTTCAGTGCTTAGAACAGCGTCAGCCACATAGCAGGTGCTCAATAAATGCTCATCAATCGACAGATTGAATCTGAAGAAATTGTAATCACGACTCAGGTATACCTGCCCAACTGCTTGCCTCTAACTCCTTGTGGTTGGTTGTTGACCTTTGTGCTTGAAAAGGACCAAAATGACATCACTATGTCAGAGTCAAGGTGCAACGTGTCCGGCTGTGGCTCATCAGACCAATGTGAACTCAGAAGGCTCTACCCCAGGTCAGGCCAAATAGTCCATATGAACATTGGAGTGGAGATGTCTCTAAATTCACACATCTCACATTTCTTTTGAGTTACTGCAATTCTGCTTTGTTCATAGAGCACAGCACATTCTCTGATGTGGGCACGCCATGCTGGACGGTCCTGTGCCAGTGTCTCCCATGTCTCACAATTGATCCCAAAGTTCAGACCTTGAGAGTGTCCTTGTATCACTTCTTCTGACCTACATGTGAGCACTTGCCTTGTGATTTCTCCACAAAATAGTCTTTTAAGCAAACTTATGTTTGGCATTCAAACCATGTGCCAGCCCATCGGAGTTGCACTCTCTGCAGTAGAGTTTGAATCCTTGGCAGTTCATCTAGAGAAAGGACCTCAGTGTCTGGTATCTTATCTCAACTGGTGATCTTCAGAATCTTCCTAAAACAATTCAAATGTAAGTGACTCAGTTTCCTGGCATGGTCATGGTGTACTGTCACAGTTTCACAGGCACACAACCATGAGTTCAGCAGAATGGCTCTATAAACCTTCAGTCTGGTAGTCAGTCTAATACCTCTTCTTTCCCATGATTTCCTTTGGAGCCCCTCAAACACTTAGCTAGCTCTGGCAATGTGTGCATCAACTTCATCATCTATGCGTACCCTGCCAAGGTGAGTGAACTTACCACAGCACTCAAAACTTCTCCGTTTGCTGTAACCAATGGTTCCACATATGGATGGTGCGATGCTGGCTAGTGGAGAACCTCTGTTTTCTTGGTGTTCTTTGTTAGGCCAAAATTAGCATAAGAGGCAGAGAATTTATACTTTTTCTGTTGCTTCTTGGCCTCAGAGACTACATTGAATGAGCAATCATCTTCAAACAAAAAATCAGCACCAACTCTCCCTCCACTTTAGTCTTGGCTTCTAGCCTTTTCAAATTAAGTAGCTTACCATCGGTGAAGTATTGGAATATTGAAACGGATAAGTAGGGAGTCTTCTAACATTACACATGTTGACTTTAATGCTGTTTTTGTCCTCACTGAAGGAATCCAACCACATCATTGAAAACATCACGCTAAAAAGAATGGGGGCAAGCACACAGCCTTGTTTCATTCCATTGGTGACTAGGAGAGTGCAAGAACATTGTCCGTTATCAGAACCCAGACAAGCACGCTGTCGTGACGCTGACATATAATACTGAAAAACCTCTCCAGGCGACCAAATTTTGACATGATTTTCCATAAGCCCTCATGACTGACAGTCTCAAAGGCCTTGCTCAGATCAATAAACATTGTGTACAGATCCCTGGCCTGCTCCTGTGATTATCACAGGACAGCCTGTTTCCTTTACCTTGAACTCCTGGGGGCTAACCACATAACCCAGAAAATTTCTGTTTGCTTTTGTACGAGCAGAGGACCCCTTCCCCCACCTTGTAAATCTCAGCTAAAATAGAATCTGCACCAGATGCTTTGCCACACAAGAGGAGCCTTATGGCATTCGATACCTCTTCTTCATTTGGCAGTTTGGCTACAGATGGATTGACTTCAACCTGAGGTATGTGGTCAATGGCCTCAGGATTGGTCGATGATGGTCTGTTGAGAATACCATGGAAGTGTTCAGCTCATCTCTCCAGGACCATGTCCTTACCACTAATCAATGTGCTGAGTATTTGAGGTGCACCTTAGGTTTTGGCCCATGAACAGCCTTCTGGGCATCATAAAAGTGCTCTGGGTTGTCCCTAGGACCGTAAAAGCAAATTCCATTGGCCTTCTTACTAAGCCAAGAATCCTGCATCTCTAAGCTGCACTTGTGCTTTACTTTTATGGAATTAAATGCTGCCTTCTTAGAGACGGGTGAAAAATCCTGCTGGTAAACCCTCAGAGTTCTCATTTTTGTTTGGCTTAACAGCTTCCAAGTTTCCCCAACATTTTCATCAGACCAGTCTTGGTGTTTGCAAGTGTTCTGACCCAGATGAGCAAACGCAGTGCTGTACACCAAATCTCAGACAGCTGCCCACTCCTTTTCTGCTCCACTGCTGCCAATCTTGACTTGGCCCAGCTTTCCCTCCAAGTTAGCAACAAACTGTTCACACTCAGAGAAGTTCTCATTGTCATTAAGTTTTCTGGTAGTCATCTTGCCTTGGGGATGACCTGGGGACGGCCTGGGATGCAGTGGATGACCTTAGCATCTTCAATGTGTGACAAAACTCTAAGCGCTCCACAGCACCTGCTTCCAGTGCCTTCATGGCCCATTAAAACATATTGTTCACATCTGCCCATTCCACTGGGGAAGTCTTCACAGGCTTGGGGTAGCCACCCCCCTAACTTGATTATGGGTTTGAGGCCTCTCAGCTACCCTCAACCCGATTTAGCCCATCTGCTGAAACGATTTACCAGGGTGTGGCCGCTGAGCACACTACAGCTTCCTGGAGCCACAGGTGGAAAGCTGTCTAGCAAATTGTTCATCAAGCCCTCATACCAGAGGCATTAGTCTTTGCAGAATGCCCATATACCCCAATACCCATATTCCCCATCTACCTGCCTTGAAGGCAGTGTGAACATCTGGCTCTCCTGGCTCTGCTGTCTGCCCAGGAGACTCTCACTACAATCCACCTGGGCTCATCACTACGGAAGAGCTTCCTCCAGAATGTGACACCAAGGTCATCCCAGGTAGTCCTCAAAATATTCTCTGCACGGTGACAGTGGCCCCAAGCTCTCAGGTATCATGTTTAATATCCAGAGGGTGCCCTTTGGACACAAGCAGTCAATCGATCAACTAGCCCCTACTATGAGCAGGCACTTAAAAATACGAAAATTAGAAGAAAAGTTTAAGGTTTTTTTTTCTTCTTTGAATAATGGACAAGAGACTGGCAGCTGACTTTAGGTCACTCTTGCCCAACTTCTCTTTGTCCCTCTGTCTTTGTCTCTGCCTATCTATCTGTCTCTCCTCTATCTTCTCTGTCACTCCTCCTTCCCTCTCCCTTTCTCTCTATCCCTCTGCCTGTCTCTCTGTGTCTTCTCCCTCCCCTTTCTCTCTGTCTCTCTCTGTGTGCCTGTCTGTCTCTGTCTCTCCTCTCTCTGTCTCTCCTCCTCCCTCCTTCTCTGTTTTTCTGTCTCTATCTGTCTCTGTCTGTGTCTCTGTCTCTGTCTGTCTCTGTCTGTCTCTGTCTCTCTGTCTCTGTCTCCCTGTCTCTGTCTCTGTCTCTCTCTCTGTCTCTCTGTCTCTCTCTCTGTCTCTGTCTCTCTCTGTCTGTCTCTGTCTCTCTGTCTCTGTCTCTCTCTGTCTCTCTGCCTCTCTCTGTCTCTCTGTCTCTCTCTCTCTCTGTCTCTCTCTCTCTGTGTGTGTGTGTGTGTGTGTGTGTGTGTGTGTGTGTGTGCGCGCATGTGTCTCACTCTCTCTCTCTCTCTCTCTCTCTCTCTCTCTCTCTCTCTCTCTCTGGCTGAAGGCACTAGCCTGGCCTAGCCCAGGTGGCTATTGCTCCCTCTCTGCTGTGGCCTCAGTGGGTCCAAGTCCCCTATGGCTCTTGTTCTCTTGCCATCACATGGTGACTTATCCTCTAAGCTACAGTGAAACCTTCCTGCCATTTAAAGCTCACAAGCTCCAGACCTGTATCTGAGCATTTGTATTAAGATACAGTACAAACCACTGTGAGCATTGTATATCATATATACATGACTGGAATAAATGCTTTGCCTTAATACAAAGCAAAGAGCACTAATTTTGGAGTCCAAGGACCTGGGTTCAAATCCCACTCCAACCACTTACTATCAGACAAGCTATTTCATTGGGGCTTCAGTTTCCCCATTTGAAAATGTGAGGGTTGCATTGGGAGGCCCCCTTCCCTCTATTTTACATCTACAAAAGCCATTTTAGGAAGTCCAGATATCTGTAGCCTATTTGACTGTAGCGTGTGTTATTCAAATCATCATCCCTCTACCTTTTAAAGAGATCCGTGTCTACGTAAGGATGGTTAATTAGGGGTAGGGAGAGGGAGGGTCCAGTCTATTTGAAATCCTCTGTTGTAAATCACTCTATAAATATGGATGGTGACGATGACAAGATGCTCTCAGGGGATTTTCAGGATTGTGTATGAACAAAGCCCAGATCCCCAGTTCTCTCTCCTTCACCCCTCACCCCCTGACAAGGAGACCTCATAGTAGGTTAGTCATTACCCAGAAGAGTGGTTCTCAAAGTGGGTTTCCCTGGGGGTCTCCAACACCCTTTAAGGGGTTCTAAGACATCAAAACTTCTTTCATAATAACACTAAGACATAAGTTCATCTATAAAACCCTCCTCCCTTTTCCACCTTTATATGTGTGAACTGGGATTTTCTTCACATACTTCAAACAAAACAATTTATCAGAAGAAACTAAATGCAGAAGCAGAGAGGGTAGTCTAGTTCTTTTAATAAGCAGAACATTAGTGTTTGCAAGAATATATGAAAAAGGGCACTTAATAGATCTTTGGGGGAAGATAGTTATTTTTCATAAAATTAGGTATTTCTGTTGACATAATGAGTCTCCTATTCTATTTTAAATGAATGAATAAATATTTGCATAAATATTAACTTCTAATATGGTAAATGTCAATAGATATAATACACCCTAATAAAAGTTCTTTGGGAGCCTCAATAATTTTTAAGAATGTGAAGCGGTTCTGAAATGAAGAACAGCCCAAACCACCTTTCCCAATGTGGTCGCTCTCTTTTCCTCCTCTGCCACACCCACCAATCTTCCTCCCAAGGTGCCAAAGGTCATAAGAAATCAAGACCAATTTTCTATGGCAAGCACACTGCCTCCAAAATTAGCTAACCCCTCATCCTGCCTCTAATAATTTGCAGGCAAAGAAAAGACCAAGCACCAAAACAGTATTTTATCAAAGTTTGAACATTTTTCAAAATTATTTTTAATCCCTTTTCACCATGGCTACAGTAAAATCACTGTCAGAAAGATGGCCATATCATATCACTCGGACTATGCGAATGTTTCCTCTACCCATTTGCAAATGGGCATGCCCAAGATTGGAGAGATGGCGGGCTTCATGATTCAGGACTATTGGCCTGACTTTTCACAATCCTGGGCTTTTCTAGAACTCTGACTAAATTGATGACTTATTTTATTTATTGATTGGTTCATTTATTTATTTGTTCATTCATTCATCTGTCTATTTACCTACGTAACAAATAATTAATAATAATTATTTATTACTCTGCAGTGACTAATTCTAGATGAATTGTCAATACTACCACCTGGATTACTGCAGCAGGCTGCTGGTTGGTCTCTCTCTCCCCACTCCACCCAGCTCTCAGAGTGATCTCAAAGCCTCTCCACCTCCATTTAAGAATCTCTAGTGGCTCTATCTCACTTCCAGGAACCATAGAAAGTGCTCTATTTGGTATCTCCAAAGCTCTTCCTGCCTTAACTTCTTCCTACCTGTCCAGTCTTCCTTCCTCCACTTCATTCCCCCCACCACTCACTTAGCCATCCATTGAGAGACACTGGCTTCTTTGCTTCTCCTCAAACAAGACGCTCCATCTTTGGCATTTCCACTGACTGTCCCCCACACTTGGAATTCTCTCCCTTCTCTCTGCCTCCCGGCTTTCCCGGCTTCCTCGGCTTCCGCCAAGTCCCAGCTAAAATCCCACCTTCCCTAGGAAGCCTTTCCTGATACCCCTTAAATCGAATACCTATTCTGATATACATCTTTGTACATGGTTGCTTTCATATTGAAATAGGAACTAGTTGGGATTTTTCCTCTTTAGCCTCACCATCTATCATGGTGTCTGGAACATAGCAGGCACTTCAAAAACACTTGTTGACTGACTATGGACTGAATCAGTTGTGTATCTATGCACAAATACAGTACTTGTGTTTGTTACTGCTTGTCAAATTCAGAACAGCAAAAAGTAAACTAAAATAAAATAACCTTCCTTCTTCCCAGTTGTTACATTAAAATGTGACTTGAAGTTCTGTAAATGTTGTTGTCTTCACCTCCTCACTGATACCTTTGTATGTTACTCTTGGCTGATGTCTTCTCAGTGGAATTTCTTAGGCAATGGCACCATCTGTGAATATATTATTTTGCTGCCCTCCCTCACCTTAGTGTTTTCACAATTGTGCTGTCTCTGGAATGGACTTTATGACATGGACTTGGTTTGCCACAGGTGCTATGCCCAAGTTCACAGACTAGAAGACCCCATAAGAAGAGAGTGATTTTTCCAGTATAGTTCATAAGCTGACTCTGCTGGCCATTCTTAAGGATTCCAAAAACGTTTTGAGAACTGGCCAGCAATGTTCGAATAGGTGAAAGGCCTCTCACACTCCCTAGGATGTGTTAAGTTCTTGCTGAGTTTGTTACAGAGAGGCAGCTTGGAGTAGCAAACAAAAGGCCTCAGAGCCAGGAAGAGCCAGGTTTTCCTCTGGTCTTTCACACGTATGTCTGTGTAAGGCTGAGCAACAGTTCAGATCACCAGGAAACACTTTAATTTGGCAAATTATGGAATAATTGCCATTCTGCTTTAGTAGAGGGGGTTTCTTCACCTAGAATTACCTGTACTAAACAAATCACAAGCCAAACTCCTCATCTCCCTCCAAAATAGCTTTAAATATGCATTTCTTTTTTAATTTTATTTTTAATATATGGAATAAAACAAGCATTTCCATAACATAGTACAATAAAAAGATTATTGCACATAAAACTGCAAATCTAGTATACACAACTTGCTATTCCATTCAAATATACAGCAAAATTATTTTTATTAATTAATTTATTTTATTCTGAACTTAAGAAACAAAATAAGCATTTCCATAACAAAGTGGCATAGAAAAACAGAGGGTTGTACCTGAAATTGCAGATCCATTATGTACAACTCGCTATTCTTTTCAAATGTGCAACAAAATGACCATGTAAATTTCTTTTTTTCCTCCCTCCCTCCACCCAGAAGGCTACCATCAGAAATAAATAGGCATGTATACATATACATATATATATATATATGTAAAGTTATTCTGTACATACTTCTATTTATCAGTTCTTTCTCTGGATGTAGATTGTGTCTTTCTTCCTATGTCCTTTATAGTGTTGGGTTTTTTCCATAACAGCACATTATCATAGTTCTATTTCACAGTTCATTCTCTGGATGCAGAGAGTATCTTTCCTCATATGACCTTTATAATGAATTTGGGTATTTATAATAGTCAGGATAGAAAGAATTGCAGGGAAATAGAAAGGAACAACTTTTCAGTAAAAAAAAATCATTTCTTTATAGTTACATTTCATATCAAAACACAGGAAATGTGGGCTGTACTTTCTGGGTTTGTGTCTCTGGTGTATAATTTTCAGCACTGGGCATGTAAAAAGTAAAGCTCCTCCTACAAATTCACACTCCATTTCTCATACCCTTTATTTGGAGGAGAAAGGGAGTTTAAAGACCACAGGCTCATCTCCAACTGGCCATTGTAACTAGGTAAAGAAAAAGTCTTGTGGCAGAGTGTTTGACAGAGCCAAACACATGTCAAACACACTAATGGGGTGTTACGAGGTTCAGTCACAAGTGCAGAGGAACTGGGCTGTTTTCATATTCATTTTTTTAAACCTCACCTCTAAAAATAAAGAATTTTTTAAAAAATATGGCTGGCTCACAGGTATAAGAGACTTTGTAAGCCCACCTAAACAATGGGCATAGTGGGCAACCCTGTCCTGGGGCCAGCCCTGGCAAATTGAACATCATAGGCTTTCAACTATTTCCTCTTGATAGGATAAAAACATTTCAAAGAATCAAGATGAGATTTTGCATATACTTTTTGTATACACATATTTAAATTCACCATTTTAATAAATATTTTAATGGTTGAAATTTCCTAAGTTTGAATATACAAATATGTTCCTTGTTTTAACATCTTCCTTCTTTAATTTAGAAGATAATGAAAATACTCATAATGGTAGGTCACACAGCAACCATCCCACTGGAATTTTAATGAAAACATGGGTCAAATTAGAAATCCATCAATAAAAATATTTAAGGTACATAAATTTTCACATAAAAGGGATTTTACAGCTATTTCAGACATATGCTTATCTACCAATGAAAACTATAGTAAAATAAATTATATTTTAGAGAATTCATTCAATTAAATTGAATATTTATTAAGCATTACAGCTGGATGAGCTCGAACAACGACTCTCATGAAGTGGGCACATTATTCAGATTCACGTGGTATATTTCCATCGGGCTGAAACCAATGGCCATATTTTACATAATTATTACTTCAAAGAGTGCAAATTCGAAACCATGTGACAGCTCCACTTCTAACCCTGACTCAGAGGCATCTAGGTGGTATGGGGGTTACATTCTTGGACGTAGAGTCAGCAAGACCCACATTCAAAGATGGCCTCAGATACTTGTGGCCCATGTAACCCTGGGCAAGTCTCTTCACCTCAGTCTGCCTATTTCCTCATCTGGACAATGGGGATAGTAATAGCTTTGATCTCCCAGGGTCATTGTGAGGATCAAATGAGAAGATATTTGTAGAAGCGCTTAGCACAGGGCCTGCCACAAAGTGAGCACTATATGATGGTTATTAATTTTTATTGTCAATATTATTGTTGTTGAAAAGCACTTGGAAAACATCAAAGAGCTCTCTACATGCTAGCTGTTATTGTTAACTGTTCACACTAACCAGGACTTGGTCGTACCATAGGCAAGGGACTATACAAAGTGCTTACGATACAGAGGCACCAAAATGACACAGCCCCTTCCGTTCCGCACTTTCACTCAGAAGGGGGAAGAGGACATTGCCCGCAGAGGATGATGGCCCCGCTAATCACCCGTAGGAAGGTAGCCTCAGAATGGTAAAGCTTTCAAAGAGCTTTCTTCCCATCAGCCTTCTCAAGCTACATACTAAAGGCATGCTTATTTCCATTTTTTTCGTTTAATTTTTCAATTATTTTAGTATTTAATACTTTAGTTTTCAACACTGATTTCCACAAGATCTTGAGTTACAAATTCTCTCCCCATTTCTACCCTCCCCCCGACTCCAAGATGGCATATATTCTGATTGCCCCTTTCCCCAGTCAGCACTCCCTTCTGTCATCCCACTCCCCCTCCCCCCATCCCTTTTCCCCTTACTTTCTTGTAGGGCAGGATAGATTTCTAAGCTCCATTCCCTATATATCTTATTTCTCAGTTGCATGCAAAAACAACTTTTTTTTGAGCACCTGCTTTTTTTTTTTAGAATTCTTAAAACCTTTTAAATTTTTTATGTATTTATTTATTTATTTAATATATTTCGTTTTCAGCATTGATTTTCACAAGAGTTTGAATTACGGATTTTCTCCCCATTTCTACCCTCCCATCCACTCCAAGATGGCATATATGCTGGTTGCCCCATTCCCCAGTCAGCCCTCGGTTCTATCACCCCACTTTCCTCCCATGCCCTTTTCCCTTCCTTTCTTGTAGGGCAAGATAAATTTCTATGCCCCACTGCCTGTGTATCTTATTTCCTTGTTGCATGCAAAAACTTTTATTTTTTGTTTTTGAACAACTGTTTTTAAAGCTTTGAGTTCCAAATTCTCTCCCTTCTTCCCTCCCCACCCACCCTCCCTAAGAAGGCAAGCAATTCAACATATGCCACATGCATATCATTATGTATAACCCTTCCACAATACTCACGTTGTGAAAGACTAACTATATTTTGCTCCTTCCTAACCTATCCCCTTTTATCCAGTTTTGTCCCTTAACCCTATCCCTTTTCAAAAGTGTTTGTTTTTTATTACCTCCTCCTCCTATCGGCCCTCCCTTCTATCATCCCCCCTTTTTCATCTTCTTCCTCTTTCTTTCCTGTGGGGTAAGATAGCCAGTTGAGTGTGTATGGTATTCCCTCTTCAGGTCAAATCCGATGAGAACAAGATTCACTCATTCCCCCTCACCTTCCACCTCTTCCCTTCCTACAGAACTGCTTTTTCTTGCCACTTTTATGTGAGATAATTTACCCCATTCTATCTTTCCCTTTCTCCCTCTCTCAATATATTCCTCTCTCATCCCTTAATTTGATTTTATTTTTTAGATATCATCATTCAACTCACCCTGTGCCCTCTGTCTATACATATATATATATATATACACACACACACACACATATACATATATACATACACACACATACATATACATACACACATATACATATGTATATATAGATGTATATATATATATACATGCATATGCATATTCCCTTCTGCTACCCTAATACTAACGTCTCATAAATTATACACATCATCTTTCCATGTAGGAATGTAAACAAAACAGTTCAACTTTAGTAAGTCCCTTATGATTTCTCTTTCTTGTTTACCTTTTCATACTTCTCTTGATTCTTGTGTTTGAAAGTCAAATTTTCTATTCAGCTCTGGTCTTTTCACTGAGAAAGCTTGAAAGTCCTCTATTTTACTGAAAATCCATATTTTGCCTTGGAGCACGATACTCAGTTTTGCTGGGTAGGTGATTCTTGGTTTTAATCCTAGCTCCATTGACCTCCGGAATATTGTATCCCAAGTCCTTCAATCCCTTAATGTGGAAGCTGCTAGACCTTATGTTATTCTGATTGTGTTTCCACAATACTCAAATTGTTTCTTTCTGGCTCTTTGTAGAATTTTCTTCTTGATATGGGAGCTCTGGAATTTGGCAACAATATTCCTAGGAGTTTTCTTTTGGGGATCTTTTTGAGAAGGCAATCTGTGGTTTCTTTCAATTTCTATTTTACCCTCTGGCTCTAGAATTTCAGGGCAGTTCTCCTTGATAATTTCTTGAAAGATGATGTCTAGGCTCTTTTTCTGAGAATGGCTTTCAGGTAGTCCAATAATTTTTAAATTATCTCTCCTGGATCTATTCTCCAGGTCAGTGGTTTTTCCAATGAGATATTTCACATTGTCTTCCATTTTTTCATTCCTTTGGTTTTGTTTTATAATACCTTGATTTCTCATAAAGTCACTAGCTTCCACTTGCTCCAATCTAATTTTTAAGGTAGTATTTTCTTCAGTGGTATTTTGGACCTCCTTTTCCATTTGACTAATTCTGCCTTTCAAGGCATTCTTCTCCTCATTGGCTTTTTGGGGCTCTTTTGACATTTGGGTTAGTCTATTTTCAGGTGCTATTTTCTTCAGTATTTGGGGGGGGGTCTCCTTTAGCAAGTCATTGACTTGTTTTTCATGGTTTTCATGCATCACTCTTATTTCTCTTCCCAATTTTTCCTCTACTTCTCTTACTTGTTTTTCCAAATCCTTTTTGAGCTCATCCATGGCCTGAGACCAATTCATATTTTTCTTGGAGGCTTTTGATGTAGGCTCTTTAACTTTGTTGACTTCTTCTGGCTGCATGTTTTGATCTTTGTCACCAAAAAAAGATTTTAGAGTCTGAGTCTAAATCTGCATCCTTTTTTGCTGCCTGGCCATGTTCCCAGCCAACTGCTTGACCCTTGAGCTTTTTGTCAGGGTATGACTGTTTGTAGAGTAGAAAATGCTTTGTCCCAAGCTTTAGGGGCTAAGCTGCTGTTTTCAGAGCTACTTCTACTCCACTGTCACTGCTCTGCCACAGCAGCACTCCTCCTCCCCCAAGAACCCAGGGTACCAGATTGTGACCCAGATCTAAGCAGAGCAAAACTGCCTCTCAGGCAACAAAGCTCTCCTTGTACTCCTGCTCTGATCTGCCACTTGATTCCTCCCACCATGTGAGCCAGGGACTCAGGAAGCAGCTGACGCTGGAGCTCTGGAAGCACCCACATGGGCTTCCTGCTGCTGCTGCCACTGCCCACACCACCTCCACCACCCCCAGGGCTGGGGCCAGACTGCTCTCTAACCTGATCCAGCAGTTTTTCTACTAACCAGCTCTGTGATCTTTGGTATTTGTTGGTTGAGAAGTGTGGTAACTGCCACAGCTCAATGATTCACGGCCCTAAGGACTGCTCCAGTCCATTCCCGGTCTGGTCTGTCCTGGCGTGGCCTATGCTGGGCTGTGCTCTACTCCCAGCACAGTGCGATAGACCCTTCCCAGCAACCATCCAGGCCCTCCTGGGCTAGAGACCTGCTTCCCTCTGCTATTTTGTGGGTTCCACAGCTCTAAAATTTGTTCGGAGCCATTTTTTACAGGTGTTTGGACGGATTTGGGGGAGAGCTTAAGCTTTCCAGGCACCATCTTGGCTCCGCCCCTGTTATTTCCATTTTCAAAGGAAGAAAGTGAGGCTATGTGACTTGCCTGAGGGCATGTGTCTGGTAAATGGCAAGGGCAGGATTCAAACCCAGGTGTCTCCTGATGTGCAGCCCAGAGCTCTTCCCCACTAACTCAAGCTGCCTTTTGGGGGCCAGACTTAGTACCCTCCAGAAGAAGGAGGCTAAAGAGAATACTCCCACCCAAGGGAAGGGATGGGATGAAGGCTTCCCACAGAAGGGGAAACCAGAGTGGACCTGAAGGAAAACAGTCTGTACTGACAGAGAAGGGAGACGGAACGTGGTACCTTGGGAGCAGCAAATGCACCATTTTGACTGGAATGTCACATGCACTGGGGAGTCCTGGAGAGGTGCAGTGAGATCCAAATTGGAAAAGGTTTAAAAGCCAAACAGGAGAGTTGACATTTTAATCTCCAGTGGTAAGGAGCACTTGAAGCTTCTTGAGGAAGGGAGTGCCATGTTCAGATCTGTACTTTAGGAATAGCCATTCAACCACTATGCAGAGGATGAGCGAGGGAAGAGACTAGATATAAATAATCTAGACAGGAGGCTATTATAAAGTCCTAAGTGAGACACAAGGAGCATCTGACATCACTAGGTTTGGGTATGAACGGAGTTGAAAGGATAGATGCAAGAAATCATGTGCAGGTAAAACCAACAGCAGGGGCTGCTAGGGGTGCAGAGTTCCAGGCCTGGAGGCAGGTAGACTGAACCCTGTTTGCCTCAGTTTCCTCATCTGTAAAATGAGCTGGAGAAGGAAATGGCCAACTCCTCCAGTATCTTTACCAAGAAAACCACAAATGGGGGCACAAATAGTCAACATGACTGAAAAAATGACTCAAAAAATTGGCAACTGATCAGATGTGGGACAGGGTTGGGTTGAGGTTGATTCCTAGGTTGTTTTCATCTCACGTGGCTAGATGGTACCTCAAAAAAATTAAGGAAGTTATGAGGAAGGTGGGATGACCTCTGATTATACATGTCCACTAAGGCACAAAATGGGATGACAAATGTTTGACAAACTTGTCTCACACTGACATGGAGAATGTCCAATGCAAGGGGTTCCCCCATAGATAGTGAGGTCCTCCAGATGCAATATTTTACATTGTATTGGGGGCCTCAAGCCCCCAAACACTGCAGAACCTCTTAAATAAGTTTCTCTCAAAATAATCTCTCAAAAGAATTCAGCCATGGGAGCCAATATGGTGGCTGGAAAGCAGGAACTGGCCTAGGGCTCTCCCCCAGAACCCTCCCAACACCAATAAAAAAATGGCTCTGAACAAATTCTAGAACTGCAGAACCCATGAAATAGCAGAGGGAAGCAGGGCTCCAGCCCAGGACAGCCTGGACGGTCTCCGGGTAAGGTCTATTGCACACCAAGCTGGGAACGGAGCAGAGCAGAGCCCAGCGTGGGCTGCACCCAGACCAACCAGACCCGGAGCTGGGCGGAGCAGGCCCTAGCGCCCTGAATCAGTGAGCTGTGGCAGTTACCAGACTTCTCAACCCACAAACACCAAAGACAACAGAGAAGGTTAGTGGAAAAAGCTGCAGGGGACAGAGTGATAGGAATTCTCGGTTAGGCTACTGCCCGGGGACAGCAGGGATGGTGCAGCTACAGAACTACAGCTGCAGTTGCTTCCAGTTCCAGGCCCACCTGGTGGGAGGAATTAAGTGGCGGATCAGAGCAGGAGTGCAGAGTCTGCTTAGATCTGAGTCAGGTCCAGGTTGGCGGTTCTTGGGGGGGGAGGAGCAATGGTGTGGCAGAACTTGCTGTGTAGAAATAGCTCTGAAAACAACAGCGCAGACCCTCAAGCTTGGGACAAAGTACTCTATACTCTACAGGCAGTCATACTCCTATGAAAAACTCAAGGGTCAAGTAAGTTGACTGGGAACATTGCCTTCTTAGGGAGGGTGGGTGGGGAGGGGAGACAGGAGAGAATTTGGAATTCAAAGTTTTAAAAGCAGCTGTTAAAAAAAAGTTTTTGCACGCAACTAGGAAATAAGATATACAAGTAATGGAGCATAGAAATCTATCTTGCCCTACAAGAAAGTAAGGGAAAACAGGATGGGGGGAATGGGGTGACAGAAGGGAGGGTTGACTGGGAAATAGGGCAATCAGAATAATGCCATCTTGGAGTGGGGAGAGTGTAGAAATGGGGAGAAAATTTATAATTCAAACTCTTGTGAAAATCAATGCTGAAAACTAAAAATACTAAATAAATAAATAAAGAGTTAAAAAAAAAAGAATTCAGCCTCACAATGCACCAAGGAAAAGACCAAAGGATGAAGAATACCTTTCCAGAATTTGATATGGAGCTGCATAGACTGCCAGGAGAGCTGGTTTATTCCATGCATGGAGTGTCTTGGACAGACACTGCAGATGGAAAAATGAGCTAGGCCTAAAATTGGACCAGAAGAAGCAAGAGGGCTACATTGCACAGGAATGAACTCCTTCTTTTTGCCATAAATATTGTTAAAGTGATGCAATATGGCTGCCTATCATGGAATTTCACAATTTCTAAAACACCAAAAATGTATGTCAGTAAGGCATAATGTTGAGGCCTACAGTGGTTACATGCAGCCTGAGGTGTCATACTGCCTAGGGACTACAAGCAGGAAGTGGTATATTATAGAAAGATATTTTCAGAGAAGGAAAGGGAAATGGGCTGGTCCCATATAAAAGGCCAAAGAGAACTTGTACAGGGCTTTAGGGTTCACGTGATCTTAAAGAACACTGAACCCAAGGCACAGACAAGGCTCCTATAGCACAGAAAGGTACAAATGGATGACAATCTGCACCGTATGCAGGAGGGTACACTTCATTGATGAAATTACAGGTTGACTGAAGGATTAAAAAACAAAAATTGGGTATGATCAAAATTTGACAGGTGAAATGTAAAACTTCTTTGTCTAAAGTATTTTGATTAGAAAATCAGTCTATGGGGCAGAGAGTTGGTATAGTAGATAGACCCTGGAGTCAGATGGACCTGAGTTCAAATCTGACCTAAGACACTTAACTAGCTGTGTGATCCTGGGCAAGTCAGTTAACCCTGATTACCTCTTATAAAAGAAAGGAAAGGAAAGGAAAGGAAAGGAAGGGAAGGGAAGGGAAGGGAAGGGAAGGGAAGGGAAGGGAAGGGAAGGGAAGGGAAGGGAAGGGAAGGGAAGGGAAGGGAAGGGAAGGGAAGGGAAGGGAAGGGAAGGGAAGGGAAGGGAAGGGAAGGGAAGGGAAGGGAAGGGAAGGGAAGGGAAGGGAAGGGAAGGGAAGGGAAGGGAAGGGAAGGGAAGGGAAGGGAAGGGAAGGGAAGGGAAGGGAAGGGAATCAGTCTATCAACTTTTCACAACAAGCACAGTATTGGAGCATCTGTACTAGCAGATTTACCTTTGAGCACTGAGGCTTAGGTGAAGTGAATTGCCCAGAGTCATACCTAGTAAGTATCTGAGGCAAGATTTGAACTCATATCTTCCGAACTCCAAGTCCAACACTATCCACTGTGATATGTAGCTGACTTTCTGTGCCCCCTGTCTCCAGGAGTGGGAACCTTGGAGTCAGCTCATCTGGAACCTTTTAGATCAACAATGCCAGGCTATATCTGACCATGGCTTCCACCATGGCTTATTGTCACCATTCATTATGAATTAACTGTAACTGAAACTTAGAAATCCAGGGATCAGGGGATCATAGACTGGAAGCTGGAAGGCTTCTTCAAGATCAACTAGACCAGGCCACTCATTTTACAGATAAGGAAACTGAGGCCTAAAGAGGCAAATCCACTTGCCTTTGGTCAGGAAGGTAAAGAGTAGTTGAGCTGGGATCCTAACTCAGGTCCTCTGACCCCCAAACTGTTGTTCTTCTGGCTGCATTATGCTGCCTCTGGCATTCTGAAGCAGAGACCCCATCAGACCCGAGCAGCCATGAACATCACCATGACAGCCCAAGACTGGCAGACCCAGGGCAAATTCTACTGGCCCTGCCAAAGCCTTCTTCCCTGGCAGACGCTCCTCTCAGTCTCACCGGCAAATACAAGCCAATTTCCACATACACCAGAGCCCTCCTAAGATCTTGACCTCTCAATAATACAGCAGATACGCTCGCATTACCTGCTTCTACACGATAGATGTGTAGTTTGTCTTTGTTAATGAACTGACTGACTGCTTTCTCTCACTTCTGCCTTTGCCTGGGCTGGCAGAAGTGTCTAAGTGTCTAAGTGTCTTCATAACCTGGGATCCATGGTATAGAAACAGATTGCAAGGGGTCCATGAACTTGGATGGGGAAAAATATATTTTCATTTTCACAATCCTTTTCATTTTTCATAAGTGTATGTATTTTGTTTTATGCATTTAAAAACATGATTTTGTGAAGGCTTAGGCTTTACCAGAGTACCAGAAGGTCCAACCCCTGCTCTCAGGGAAGCTTCTCCCCAAGTTTCCAGGACACATCCAGTTACCTTCCCACCTCCCATCACCACAGGCCCCTAGCTCTCTATTATGCTCCAAAATGGCAAACAGAAAAATATTTTCACAAGCGGATGGTGTCATCTCCCAAACTGTTTGTTCAATAATCTGATATCCTTCATCCACATGCAATATACTTAATTAAAAAATTAGGGTAAATATGTTAGCAATGGAAACCCTGAACTGGCCTAATGAGACCTGATTCTTCCTTCCTTCCTAGGTTACAAACAAGTAAAGTCTACCCCTGTCACATAGTTCATTGGGAATACACTAACTCCTTGGGGTTATAGAGTTTTATTTTTGGTTTTGTCTCCCTGGCACACATGCCAGTGCCTAGAATATGGAGGGAATTTAGTAAATGTTTGTTAATTTATTGATTACTCTGCCAATACATGAAGTGCGGTTCAGAGGAAAAGATATTGAGCAAAACTCTAGCACACTGTATGACTGTCATTGCCTTTGTCTGATTCTCTGTCCTTTCTCTAACTATGTGGCTTGATGTCTTTGTGGTCACATGGGTGCCTGCCAGTCCATATTGTCATGTTCACCTTTTGTTATTTATCTCTAGACAGAAAACTCCTCGTGGATTACACGCCTGACCCTCAGAAAGCTTCCTCCAAGTCAGTCCCTCTTATAGTAAACAGTTCATCTAATCAGTGACATGAAGACAGATTTATAAATACCTTCGCTGTCTAATCAGGGCCCACATGGGATGGCCACATGAGTGGGTGGAGTAGGTAGGATGCACTCTGCCCAGAGATGTCACTTTACAATTCTGCTACAAACTGGCAAGTGGCTAGATGGCAGTGGCCCTGCCATCTCATCTGCAAAAACCAGAGGCCAGCCTGAAGATGGAGACTGGACGTGAAGCCGCTGGGCCGTCTAAAGAATAATGAGGACACTTCCTCCTGAACCATCCTTGTTCCCCAAACTCTACAATCGCACTTGAAATGTCTGGAAAGACTTTGGAATCAACAAAGGGTCCCAACAAAGCCCCGGGTGGGTTCCCGCTCTTTGTTTACTGCTTTTGTAGCCTAACAAGCAGAAATGTGTTTGAATGTGTTAACAAAGGCCCTGCCTAAGAAGCTGCTAGGTTTTTAGAAAAATATAAAGCCTTTCATCAATCCCTCTATTTATTCACTTGTGGAAGTTTTCTTTAAAATAACAAATTATGGGAAGAAATGGAAGAAAAAAGCCTCCAACATCAACAGCTTTTTTTTCTTTGATTCTTTACCTACCCATGTGTTAAATACGGGTTGTGTCATACAAACAAACCATTTTAATTGAATTCAGGGTGGATTTTTTTAATGGTTACATTCAACAGAGCATCCATGAAATGCCAAAGAGTCAGCACTCTCCACTTTTCTACCAGTTGTTTTGTAGGCCCGTGGACACAGCTTCACTTTGTTCCAACTTCTGCAGAGAGTCAACATCGACATCAACAATAAAGCATAAATCTGAGAACTATCTTCACATCTGAGGTATAAGTTAGAGGCACAAAGGATATCCTGTACAGGCTCCCAAGAGAGGAAGGCTTAGCTGTTGACAGATGACAGATACAAGAGGCAGAACTGAGCAGTGACCCACAAGGACAGCATGGTGTTTGCATTTTGGTCATAGCCAAGCAACTACTATCTTTGCTCAAAATCCAGGCTGTTCTCATCGTTAGATGGGAAGGTAAACATCCTCAGAGAATAAATCAGTTATCAGGAAGAATGAAGCATTTCTATAAAAAAAATGGGGGAAAAGGGTGTCAGTGTCAAAACAAAAAAAGATAAAGGATCCAAAGGGTCAGAAGGAAATCTTTACCAGTGTCAAAAGGCCAGAAGGCAGAAGAATGTCAGAGAGAGGAAGAACTGCTGAACACTTGGAATCAAGAGAAAGAGATGAGGCATTTCCCAGAGAGAAGAAAACTGAGTACTCAGAAGAGGATGCAGGTGCTCGTCCTTCAAAAAATGAAAACCTGGATCCCCAGGGGCCATCAAGGAGCTGAGGAGAGGTGAGAGGAAATTGGTGAGAGCTGTGGTGGTCGGCAGGGTCTTGGCTGAATCAGTAACAGCAATCCAGAGTTTGTTCCCTTCCCAAAGTATGTACCTGAAACATGGCAGAGAACCTCCCAAGGAGTATCAAACCAGATAACAACTATTCACTAATGGTGATTCAAATAGGTACGGATCATATCACCAAAAAGAATCTAAAATGTTCTTTAAAAATTAAAAAAAAACACCACTAAAGATTAAGAGAAGAATGATGTAGTAGGGTAGCATGCTGGCCTTCACATGAGGAAGACGTGGGTTCAACTCTCACTTCTGACACATACGTATTATATGATCCTGGACAAGTCACTTAACCTTAATGGCCAAATAAGAGAATAGCTGTAAAGCATTCAGCACAGTGCCTAGCACACTCTTAGCCTTCATCACCATCATCATCATTATCATAGCAACTCTAAGACTAAATTGCAGAGGGGTTGATTACATTGGTAGAAATTCCTTACTGGAACCTCCCTACAACAATGAAATTACAAGTCAGCTAAATTACATATATATACACATACCTATACACACACACACACACACACACATATACACATACACGTACACATACACGTACACATACACCTATAGACATACATGGGCATAGGGTATAGGTTCTTGGTTTTTTTCATCACTGATGGTAATCTTAAGGCAAAGACTTCAGAAGAGATAGGGGAATTTGGGATGTAAATAAATGGCTAAAAAGATGTTATTGGAAAATAAGATTTGGATTTCTGCATGGCTTCAAATAAAAGAATAATAGGCTTCTGGCCAGGAATGGTATATGCTTAACAAGGATTGAGAAAAATATGTTTTACTGGAGTCTAACAAATCTAATAAAAGAGAATTTTGAAATGAAAAGGAATGAAGAGGGAGGAAGCCGTCCATAGACACTCACCAAGTTAGGCAGCACAGAGAGGCTCTACAATGTAGGAAGAACAGCAAGAGACCCCCAAAAGTTAAATGGAGACAAAATCCAAGGAAGGAAACCAGCAATAAAACTCAATATCTTAAATGTCTATACAGAAGTGTGCAGAGGATGACTAAAGATGATGAGCTACAAAAACTAAAATTTTATCTCCTCACTCCAGCATCACTGAAAACCAAGACTGGCATATGGTGCTAGAGGGTGTTCTTCATTCAAAAGGAACAGGAGAGGTGAGGGGGTTATGTGAGAAAATCCCAAGGCCAGAAACATGGTGGAGAAATTAATGAGATAAAATTTAATGGGGATAGCAGTAGGGTTATAATTGGGTTCACAAAATCAGCTTCGTATGGGAGAACCACGGTTAGACGATAGTTTGTCTGAAAGAGAACTTGGGAATTTACTGGACTGTATGATCAAGAATTATAGGAGTTAATGGAGATATGAGAGACAAGAGAACTGACAGGACCGTAGGCTCCCCTAAGGGAACCATAATGTTTCGGACTAGCAAGGTGAATATCCAGTCAGACTCTGTCCTGGTCAGTACACATCTGAGGTATGGGGTGAATTAAGTTCCAGCGGCTACATTTTAAGAAGAATCCCGATAAATCAGAGAGAATCCACAGAAGAGCAACCAAGGTCATGAGGGTCCTTAAGATTATGTCATACAATGGATGGTGGAAGGAAGTGGGAATGATTAGTTTGGAGAAGAAAAGAATTAGAAGAGCACAATATTTGCCATCATTTATTCAAAGGACACTCTCATGGAAAGGGAACTAGATTTCCTCTGCTTAGTCCCAAAGGTTAGAATACAGAGCAATGGATAGATTTTGCAAAGAGCTTAATTTAAGCTTGCTAAAAAGGAAAATAAAAAAACAGAGGTATCTAAAAGTGAAATGAATTAACTCGGAAAGTAGTGGGTCCCCCCTCACTAGAACTCCTTAGACAAAGGCTCAATGGCCACTCATCAGCGAGGCGATGGAATGGATACAAGATGGACGTCCCAGCAAGGCTCTCCTTATGCTCCTGTTCACAGGGAGGAGTTTGCTAACTGCCCTAGTCCTGCCGTATACAAGGCCTCCTCAGCGAAATTCACAACGCTTATGATAGCGCACCCAAAACATCCACCATGGGGAAAAAGGAGTGAATGAAAAAGGCCTGTGATGCACAATGCAATTGGGTAGGGAGTCTACTGAGTGATTCTGTCTTGGACAGGGACAGGCACTGGAGTCAGACAATGAGCTGGACTAAAATCTAATTAGGTTTGGGGAAGTGCAGAGCCCTTTTAACGACCCTGGACTATTCGGAACCACAAAAACTGACTTTCTGGGAAATCATAGGATTTCAGAGTTTGAAAGGATTATAGACTCATATTTAAAGTCAGAAGAAACCTTAGGGCTCATCTCATCTAACCCCCTTATTTTACATCCGAGAGAACCAAGACCCCGAAACACTAACGTTTTATCCCTTAATCACACAGCAGTAGAGCCAGAATTCAAACCTAGGTCCTTTGACTCAAAATCCAATTCTCTTCCTATAAACCAATATTCTCCCAGTGATCTATCTGATTCTAAATCATAAAATACAGTGAACCCAGTAGAATTAAAGTCACAGGTAATGCAAAGGCAATGGAATGATATATGGTAGATGTAAGTAAGCTGCAGCACATTACTGGTGACTTGGCTATATCAAAGTATAAAGGCATTATGAAGGAAGTTCATGACAGGACAAGGAAGTAGAATGGTTATCCAGTAAGAGTGAGAGATAAATGGGCACATGATTTAGAAATGAAAGGTGATATCATAAGCAAATTAAGGGAACATAGAATGGTTTAACTGTCAGATCTAAGGAGAAGGGAAGAATTTATGACCAAACAAAAGATAAAGAGCATTACAGGATATAAAATCAATCATTTTAATTGCATTAAATTAAAAAGGTTTCACACAAACAAAATCAAGATTAGAAAGAAAGCAGGAAATTGGAGGGAAAAATTTATACCAAGTTTTTTTAATAAAGACCTCATTTTTCAAATATATAGAGAACAGAATCAAATTTATAAGAATATGAATCATTTTCCAATTGATAAATGGTCAAAAGATGTGAACAGGCAGTTTTCAGAAAAAGAAATCAAAGCTATCTATACTCAAATATAATGCTCTAAATCCTGCTGATTAAAGAAATGAACATTAAAACAACTGTGAGGTACCAACTCACACCTATCAGATTGGCTAATATAATAGAAGGAGAAAATAACAGATATTGAAGGGGATGAGGGGAAATTGGGACACTAATGCACTGTTGGTGAAGTTGTGAACTGATCCAGCCATTCAGGAGAGCAATTTGGAGCTATGCCCAAAGGGCTATAAAACTGTGCATACTTTTTGATTCAACAATACCACTACTAGGTTTGTATCCCAAAAAGATCAAATAAAAAGGAAAAGGTTCTATATGTACAAAAATATTTATAGAAGCTCTTTTTGTGGTACCAAAGAATCAGAAATAAAATGGATGCCCATCAATTGGGAAAAGTCTGAATAAATTGTGGTATATGATTGTGAGGGAATACTATTGTGCTATAAGAAATAATGAGCAGGATGCTCTCAGAAAAACCTGGAAAGACTTACATGAACTGATTTAAAGTGAAGTGAGCAGAACCAGGAGAACATTGTACACAGTAGCAGCAATATTATGTGACAAACTGTGAATGACTTAGTTTTTTCTCAGCAATGCAATGATACAAGACAATTATGAAAGTAGTGAAAATGCCATCCATCTCCAGAGAAAAAACTGATGGAGTTTGAATGCAGATTGAAGTATACGTTTAAATTTTCTTTCTTTTTCTTGTTTTTTTTGTCTGTGTTCTCTTTTGTAACATGACTAATATGAAAATATGTTCTACATAACAGCACATGTATAATCTATATCAAATTGCTTGCCCTCTCAAGGAAGGGGGAGGAGAGAGAGGGAGAGAATTTGGAATTTAAATTTGTTTAAATGTTTAAAAAATGTAATTGAGAAAAATAAACATTTCTAAAAGAGCTGGAGATGGACATCCTAGGTGCTGCACCAGTATCCCTGAAATATTAAATGAAAAAATCATAAATTTTAGGTAGATCCTTTGCGGAAAACTTGCAAAAAGACATAGATAAAATTGTTTTGGAATAAAAGGCATGGAGAGTGCAATCTATAGCAGAGGCTGGGGAAAGCTCCACTAACAAAATCACAGATTCATCTATGTAAAAATGAACCACAATTAGGAGGTGGCTTGCTTTCTAACAGAGTACCAGTAATATTCTTTATATAAGAGGATACTGGCCAATAAGTGCCCAGTCCTCAGAGAATGGTCAGATTTCCCCTTCCTGGTAGGTTACATAGAGGTTGAGCAAGCAGTCGCTATGTGGTTCTGATCTAACAAGTGGAGATTTGCTGAGTCAACTTCTGGCTATGAGGGGCTGGCCCTGGGGGGTGATGGGGAGACTTCTGGTTGGCTGAGGAATCAAAAGGACTGCTGCCTCAGGAGGCACTAACCCAGAAATAAGTTCACATATGAAAGGATCAACGTGCCCTGTCCCTCCTCCCTTTTGCTCTTTTCCTTCCTGGTGATGAGTGAGGCAGGACTCAGTCATCCTGGACTCTGTTTCCTTTGCTTCATTCTTTCCTTATTGCAGGTAAAGGAGAGGAGTGCCTAGGGGACTGTTCAGGAGACCAAACAAAGCCATCAGATATCTCATGAGGAACCAGAGTCATTATCAGAATCGACCAGAGCTGGTAGTAGCAACAGCTGGGTCCAATGAGGAACCTGTACAATAGCTGAACAATCTGCTTGACTCAGCCCAACAACAGATTGACCAGTCAATCAAGATACCAAACGGTCCAAGGAGTTAGCCCACCTATGCAAGGGAGCAACTTGTCCATCATCATTAGCACCATGCCCAAAAGAAGATTTGGTGGAGACTCTGAGAAGGGAGAAAGGGAATCCCAGGGCCAAAAGCTGTGGGGTTCCCCTCAGCCCTATGTATTCTTTATAAGTACATGTGTCCCAATACCTTTTATCTTTTAAACTGACCTCATTCCTCCCAAGAACCTTATCTGTGCAGCAGGGACAGTCTGCTTCCTCCCAGTTTGGGGAAAATATTTTGTTCAAACCTCTTTAAGTTTGGCCTACTCTCCCCAAGTACCAAGAACAACGCATGACTGAGTTTGGGGGGAGTGTTTTTTATAACTTCTGTCCTTGCTATAACTTCTCAGTTTAAAAAAAAGTCCCTTTTGAAAAAGTCAATTGATGTCAAATAGTTAATTGATATTGGAGAGCACATAAGATGGAGGCCCATAAGCAACAGTACTAGAGTCATATTCCTTCAGAGTTATCCCTGGAATCTTGAGGGAAGCAGTAGTATTTGCTGTTCTGGGGACTCTGTCTTCCAGGGAGAGTGGTCATTGGGAGAGTGAGAAGATACAGGGTGCTACAAATAAATGATCTGATATGTGGATACAAGGGGCTACCATAGTACTGCCAGTTACAATGACATTTTTCTCATTTCATTGGTGATTACCATTTCAGACGTATATACGCACATATATAAACATATATACAGACATACATATACACATGTGTATATTAGATGGATACAAGCTAAACCTCACAGAACAAGACTGCATGACAAGATCACAAATGCTGTCAAAAAGGAAACTAGAGCTTTCTGGCACATTTAGTAGATTGCAAATAAAGAGGCCAAGGCTGTGGCTGGTGGCCTAGTGTCAAGGAGCACATCAAGCAGCCAACCACACAGGAAGCAGCTCCATACCTGCTATGAAAGGGCAGGTTTCCACTTAGCTCTGTGGCACTGTGGCATTGAACAAAAGAACAGCTTGCTGCTGGTCTTCACAACCATGCTGTTGTGTTGTCCCCATTTACAAAACGGGTATTTACCCATGGAACTAGCTCTCCTCCTTGGATGAAGCCAAAAACCTTAGCAAGGGAAGTGTCAAGAGGGAGGACCGTCAGCTGGGTGGGTACTTGTGCTCCACCGGTTCTGAATTCCAGTTCCCATAAGCAAGTCATTCGAGAGACTGAGCAAACAGGATAGCCTCTGAATGATCATTTTTTTAACCAGCTGATATCTTTGAAGTTGGCAAGACCAGGTCAAGTCTGATTTTTAATACAGAAAAATTATATTCTACCTATATTCTGCATTAATTAAAAAATCAAGATATCACACAATTTTAGATGAGCCCAAAAAGTTTCAGGTTTATGTAGGTCTGTGCTAAGCATCAGTCACCTCACTGGTCACAGAGATGTTTACAAGACTCTTTCTTCTTTGTTCCTGCAAATGATATTGCCTTTCGTTTTGTGCTTGAAAACTAATTCCTTTCCAAGCATTGATTTAAACACAATGCCAGTGTCAAATTGCAAAACTGAATTAGAGAGACGACTTTTTCTCCTTTGTGTAAAGGTACACATTTTTATCTTGTTGTTTTCTTTCATTAATAATAAACACATAGCTATTTCTACAATTGCAGGAGAGTAGGGGATGTTTATCTAGTCAAATCAGGATCCTTTTGATGATTTTAGTGAAATCTTCAGGTGATTTCTCATAATCTAATCTCCCACCCCATTCCCAGTAATTCAACTGAGGCAACGTTATATGGCAGCTCCAGTTGGCTGAGGGGAGAGAGAGACAAGATGGAGGGAATAAACATTTATATGATACCTACTATGTGCCAGCTACCATGCTAGGAGCTTTTTATATAAATATTATCTCATTGGATCTGATTTGGGAGACCAGATCCTGCGCGCACGCGCACACACACACACACACACACACACACACACTACCTACCTACCTACCTATCTATACATACACATACATGTATTTGTGTATATACATGTATGTATATGTCTATAACAGATATACATATATCTACGATACAGCTATAGATAGAAATGACAGAGATAGAAATAGACGTAGATACAGATTTTTTGGTCTAAAACTTGTGATGTCGCAAGCACAGAAACTCAACTCCATTTCATTCAGTTCAACAAATAGTTATTAAGCCATGCAAAACATGAAAACAGTGACTGATTACATTTGACTGAGATTCCTTCCCCTGATACGGATGAAGGACTCATGTGTGTTGTATAGTCTTAGAGAGTTATCAGTGGTACCAAGAGGTTCAATTAAACGACTCAGGAGAACTTGCCTGGGTCTTCCTGACTCCTGAGATAGTCCTTTATCTACCAGGGCATGCTACACCACACCACTAAGACTGACATCTTAGCATGCCATGTACAACTTCTTGGCTAATAAGCCCACGATAGTTTCTGAGATTCCTTGTACACTCAAGTAGAAGAGGGAAAAAATCCTCTTGCCAGTGACCGTATGGACTAGGGCTTCCTCCTGGGTTGGAGGCGTAAGGGGAGGCAGGGAAAGACATTACTGAATATTCTTAGTCTAAATATCAAGATTGGTGCATCCTCTATGGTCACAAAGATACGTATACTTGCTCTAAAAACTGATATATTATCTAACATTCCTGAATATAATTCCCCATTCTTTCATGAGCAAGCAGACTCTTTTTGGCCTCCAGGCTAAAATTTATTTGCAATTTCTAGAAACAGATCATAAGATCTTAAATCTCGAAAAGAATTCCCAGATTCTCTTGTCTGACCCTCTAATTTTACATCTAGTGCCAGGAACACTCTCACATTGCACCCCTTCACCCCCTACCTAGAAGACTTTGAGCCTAGTTTTACAAACAGGAGAGGAAACTGAGACCCAGAAATTAGGGGAAAGGACACTAAGTGCCAAGACTCTTTCATTGTCTAGCACTTGGTGCCTCAACTGAAAGTCCTGGCCTCAGATTCATCTCCTTTCTCTTTGCTTTCTGCTACTGTGGTCTTTAAGAAAGAAAGAAAAAAGTCATCATTCTATCCCTGGCATCGGAGCAAAGCAGGGAACGACACAAGAAGAACATAAGGGGCTCCCAATTTGGGGTGGCTTGCCCTGCAGGTTGGAGCAGCTGATTGGCCCTCTGCTGAGCAACAGCAGGTGATGATGGTGGCCTGTGGAGCCCCCACCCAGCCTAGCCGAGTTCCAATCTGAATAGCAACTGCTCCACCTTGGCCAAGAGCCAGGGGGTGAAGGTCATTCCACGGGCTGACAGCTGCTGCTCCTTGGCAATGGACAGAGTGGAGCTGGTGCCAAAGCCAAGCCTAGGGGATGACAATATGAAGAGACAGCCCAGCTGTTTGTGGAATGGCGAGGAGGCAGCGGCACCTGAACCATCTACCGGGACTGCAATTAGGGATCAGGCCAGGTCTGAGACACAGGCTTGGTAGAACGAGAGGAAAGGACAGCATCTGGATGCAACAGGTTGTGCTAGAAGGGCAATCAGCAGAGTGCCTAGTTAACTAACATTCAAAGATAGATATTGTGATCTGATATAGTGTCAATGGTCCACATAACTGCCATTCGTTGAATGAATAAGCTGGGGTGCCTTGAACTCTAGAGTTCCTTCAGTATTTAATTAGGTTTGGGCACATCAAGCAGGCAAATATAAATATCTCAAAGGAAATTTAATAACCAATGATCAGCATGAATTCGTAAAGAACAAACAATGCTAAATAGACCTGACTACAATCTGGGGACCAAAACAAACAAACAAAACACATTGCCATGGAATGCTATCCTTGGTAACTTGAGGACCAAACTTCAGTAGAGAAGAAACGCCAGACAAGAATTGCCTGGTCCTGGGAGTCTGGAGGGAAGTTTGGGAGGTAATCCACACTCCTGACCAGGGGTCTGCTGGAGCCAGCTCACAGGGGCTCCTAGGTTCAATTTTCAGTGTAACCTCAGTGCAAACACTACAATTCAGGGCTTGATTTATCACTTGTCTAGACTCAAGAAAGTGACAAATAAAATGTTAATAGTGAAGATGAAATTTAGAACCCTGTCCATGTGCATTCCCTGCCCACCCCAGGCTGGTTGTTAAATATCAACCAGCATACCTCTGTCCATATTGCACCCCCAAATCTGGATTGCTCTAACACCCCAAAGTATAGTGATTTAATTGACTCCAAATCATAGTAGTGAACATTTCATCTGGGCACTAGACATAGATACGCTATCAGATTATTGAAAGAATTATTCACACTTTCTGATGGTCAGAAAAGGGCCTCAACATGAAAGAGATCTAGTTGAAAAAGGTGAATATTTCTAGAAATTAGGGTCAGAAGTCAGATTCAGTAAAGATTAATCAAAAAAGCAATTTAAATAAAAATACAAATTGTAAAAATATCCCAAATAATTTCGAAACTCTTAGGAATAAATGTGTTAATGAAAGCCTAGAATGTGGCCTAGTAGATAAGGTGTTAGTTGTGGAATTTGGAAGACCCAAGTTGGAGTCTTGCCTCTTCCATTTCCTTGCTGTGTGACCAGGATCAAGTTACTTAGCCACATTCCCTGCTTCAGTTTTCCCATCTCTAAATAGGGCTAATAATAGCACCCCCTCCCAAGACTGATGGGAGGACTAAGCAAGATAATATATATGTAAAGCATTTTGCAAACCTTAATAAATGTGAGCTCATACTGTTATCTGCTCACTCACTGTGGGAGACAGAATCACCATCCAGGACAGAGGATTTCAATATGAGTGAACAGAGAATTCCCTCCAAGGCTCTAACTTATAGATGGAGAGAACATTCTGTGAGGCTGAGAGATGAATGCCAAAGTCAAAGAGCTAGTAAGTGGCAGAATTCAAATCCAGGTCCTCTGACTCCAAATCTAGCTCCACTTTCACTCTGCCATCCTGAGGTCAGTGGCTGCTGGTGGTCAGACACCCCGTAGAGTTCAGAGGTCGGCGGTGACCCCAGATCACCCTGACCCCAAGCCTGGCACCCTATCCACTACAACGATTTGGGGAGATAACCACATCAAAGTTCCTACTGTGTGCTAGGCACTTTGTTAAGGTATGCCATGCTGCCTCTTCTGAGGTAATGATTACTTGCCTCAATGGACTGATTAAGCTAATATAAATGTGCCTCCGTAAATGAAGATTCTGTCTCACCAGGATGCTAACTCCAGAGAACTGTGCTGTCATACGTAAAGCCATTAAGTCATTGGAGGGAAGCTTTATGCCTTCCTCAGGGTTCACCTGGCCCTCACTGTCTAAAAAGAAAAAGCAAAATCCTGTTTGCTTACCATCTAACCAGTCAGGTAGTAGGGCGAGCCACTCCAGCCTTCATAGCTTGGACCCTTTTCCATCCATCCATTCATTCCCTTGCCCATTCATCCACCCCTTCACTCATTTAATAAGCATGTTAAATGCTTCCTATGCACTGTACTGGGCACTGATATATGTGACATTTAAAAAGTTCCAGGGAGATGCTTCTGGGTAATTAGTCATTTTATCCACAATGCTAGCACATCATCCATAAAAGGAATGGTCATCGGCCGTCTCTTTTGGACCGAAGATGATTCCTGGTGGTGGTGGGCTCGAAGTTTACATGCCCTTGGAGGAGTGTGTGCTGCTGCCGGTGGCAGTCAGTTAGTTAACAAGTTAATTATTTAGTTAACAATTAACGAGGGGATGGATATTATAATGAGAGGCGGGCTTATTCCAAGGAGGAGCTAGGGGACCTGACTTGGATTGTGTTCTTTATTTCCAAATCACCTCTGGCCTTGGGGAAATCTAGATGGAGGATCTATATCCCCTACCCAGGCCTGAGCGGAACACAGTGGGCCGGAGTTTCTGTAAGGCAGCTGGGGTGCCAATGTCTCCATTGAGGAGAATGTCCATCCTGTCTTCATTATTACTCCTGACCTTCAGAGGAGGAGCCTTGAAATAAGGACTTGAAGAACGGGGGAGAACTCTGGATCTTCCCAAACATTGGTTATTAATAATCATTTCTCTCACATACAAAGGTAAATCCTTGTTCTCAAAGAGTTTTCATTTTACTGAGCACATACACAAAGAAGATTAAATACAAAATGTATATAAATAAACAAATAAAAAAGCCATTGACTAAGAGTTCACTACATTCCTAGAGGTGTGCTGAGGTTCGGGATATGAAAATAAAGCAAAAACAGTCCCTCCCCTGAAAGAGCTTACCTGCCTAAAGGGGGGACTGCCACACTGAAGAGCCGTGGCCTGCGAGGGACGCTCCTTTGGAAGTTTACCAGGCGGGTCAGTGGGACCATAAGGGAGTGGATGGACATGCTGGGGGGAGGGAGGAGTAAATGAGGAGTGCGTTCCTAAGGCCGGCCCTCGCCAATCAGAATAGCAGGTCCCTGAGGAGAGGGACACACCGCGGTGAGCCGGCTGGTGAAGCTCCAGGAACCGGCTCTCACAGAAAGCAATGTTCCCACGGCACACGTTGGAGTTCCATCGGCTTCGCCGGCCTCCTCTTCATCGCTGAGCCCTGACCTAGGACATTGGCCGGTTTCCGTCCGAGGTGTAAATGCTCACACTGAAAACTTTACGGTCTGACCCGCTCACTACAGGCAGCCGCGGGTCACACAGCTCAGAGTGGAAAGGCACTGGGGGAAGGCGGCGGAACCAGCGACTGGGGGGAGATAGAGAATGACGTGGATGACTACGTTTGTTTACAAATGTCACCTCGTTTGGTCCTTGCAGCAACCCTGGAAGGGAGGTGCTATTATGGTGCCCTTTTACAGATGAAGAAACTGAGGCTGAAAGAGGAGTTCAGTGACTTGCCCAGGGTCAAGCAGCTAGTATGTGTGCAAGGCTGGATTTGAACTCAAGTCTTCCTGAGCCCAGCACTCTATCCAATGAGTCATCTGGCTGGCTCATGTATAGACACACATATATATATACATACTCCAGATCCAGGTAAACCATTAGATCCTGGGGAAGGGGTCAGAGGGCTGAAAGGGGAGGGGGGGGGGGCTTTCTATCATGAGAACGACTGGTCTGTATCATTGGAAGTAACAGGCCCACCCTTGACCCTGGCTCTGCTTGGTCAGTCTTCATTGCTATTTCCTCAAGGCTCCCCTCTGTGTGTTGTCTTGTCTCATCAGAGCGTGAGCTCCTTGAGGGCAGAGACTGTCTTGTTTTTGCTTGTATGTCTGTGCTTAGTATAATGCACAATACAAAGTAAGCTCTTAATAAATGTTTTATCTATCATCTATTTATCTATGGCTGTCTAGCTATCTACATTCATCTGTCTGTCTATCTGTCTTCCCCCTTACACCCACCACACAACTTCCCAATCATCCCTACATACCCCAAGTCCTTTTCAGCTCTATCTCTTGGGACGATAATAACATAGAAATGACCGTTGCTGGTCAGGAGATGTTAATCCACTGCCCCAGGATTCAAATATACTCTTCCCTGGCCATCATTCCCCTAGATCAGAGGTTCTTAACATGGAGCCCACAAACTTGTTTTCAAAAAATGTTTCTTAATATACCTTTAAAATATTTAAATATTAAAATATTTTAAATATTTTATAACTATATTTCAACATCATTTCTTCTTTTCCTTTGCAATACTCTGCATTTCGCTTAGTACGTTTAGAAACGTTATCTTGAGAAGTGTCCATCGCCTTCTCAGGCTGCCAGAAGGGTCCAAGGCACTAAAAAGGTGAAGAACCCCTCCCCCTCATAAGAATTATTTTCCCTTACTTAAATATAGGCTCATTGAGCTCAGATTCTGTCTTGTACTATTGTGCTATGAGAAATAACAAGTGGAGAGTTTCAGAAAAAACCTGAGAAGACTTATATGAACTGATGCAGAGTGAAGTGAGCAGAACCAGATCGTTGTACGCAATGACAGTGATATGGTACCAAAAATCAACAGAAAAAGACCTAGCTGCTCTAGAACAATAGAGGCTTAGTGGATGTAGCACTGGGCCTGGAGTCAGGAAGACTGGGGATCAAATCTGACCTCACACACTCACTAGCTGTACGATCCTGGGCAAATCACTTAACGTGTGTTTGCTTTAATCCATTGGAGAAAGAAATGGCAAACCCTTCCAGTATCTTTGCTGAGGAAAACCTCATAGACAGTATGGTCCATGGGGTCATGAAGAGTCAGACATAACTAAACCACAACCACTCTGGTCAATACAATTATGAAGTACCCATGATGAACGATTTCATCCATCTACAGAGAAAAGCTGATGAACTCTGAGTGAATATTGAAGTATCATTTTTTTTTACTTTATTTTTCTTGCTTTTTGCAACATGGCTAATGTGGAAATGTTTTACAAGATTTCACAAGTCTAACTGATATCATACTGCTTGCTTTCTCAATGGGTGGAGGAGGAACTAGAGGGAGGGAGAGAATTTAGAACAGACTTTTTCTAAATGAATGTTAAAAGTAAATAAAATTTTTTAAAAGAAACAAAATAAATGCCTGTCTGCCTTTCCTCTCACCTGGATTACTGCAATTCCTTCGAAAGGTCTCTCTGCCTTAGTTCTCTTCCCACTCCAATCCATCCTCCACATATCTGCCAACACGGTTCTTCTGGACCCTTGGTTCGAATGTCACTCCCTGATCAAAGAGTTCCGTATTCCCCTCTGGCATTTAAAGGGCTTTGTTATCTGGCCCTTCTTACCTTTCCAATGTTACCCTTCCTCAAATGCATCTCACGTTACCGTATCACTGGCTGGCTTGCTGTTCTCCCAACGTGACCCTCCATCTTCCGATTATGCGCCTCCCCACACCTGGAGTGCTCTGCCCCTTCTCCTCAGCATCTTCATTCCCTGACATCCTCTTAGAGTCTATTGAAGTTCCAGCTAGTCAAGGTGAACTTTCCCAGCCCCTCGCTCGTACCCCACTGCCAGCACCTTCTTTTCAGACTGCCTGCCATCTATTCAGCATTTCTACTGTATTGTACCTCATTATCTACCCCCTTAGAATGGAAACTCCTTGAGGGCAGGGCCTTTCTAGGTGTCCCCAGAGCACATAGTAAGTGCTTAATAAATGCTTTTGACTGACTGATTGGACTTAGAAACTCTTCCCCACAAGTTAACATGTAGAACTGCAGACTTTTAAAACCTTTGATCAGAGTCTAAATGACTTGCCACACAGCTAGTTAGAGAGAGAGAATATTTAGTGGAAAGAATATTGGAGCTAATTCCCCAGCAGAGAAGTTAAAATAAGAAATATCAACCACTAATGGGAAAATGTTCAAAATCATTGACCAAGAAGCAAATTCAAAAAAGCTGAGCTCATCCCTGAATGGGCAAAGATATTCTAGGGCAGAAAAAGTCCACCTCGGAGGAGGGGCCAAGGGAAGAGAGGCAGCACACTAATCCGCCTCTGGTGAGCTGAGAACCATTCTGGAAAAAAATTTGGAATCGGGAGAACCATTCCTAACAGTTCACACTCTGATCCAGCAAGCCCACCCCCACTGGGTTCACAGGCCGAAAAGAAAGCAAAGTTAGATGTGTAACAAAATATACACTGTCTCTCTGTTTGTAAAAGCAAAGGCAATAGCACATTACAAGCCCGTGGGTGGGGGTTGCTGAAGACCATGTGGTATATAAATAAATTATACGCGGGGCAATGGCCTCCAGAGAGGGGTGTATGCACGAGACCATTCTTGGGGGTATGCAAGGAGAACATCAGAACTGAGAGCAGCCCAGTAGCTAATCAATGGCCTCGTAGTTACTGGCTACGCCTGCAGCCCCCTTTTCCACCCACCCCTTTTGCCTTTGCCCAGAACTTCATGGGAAGGCAGGCTGATGTCCTGCATCGTAGTAGCAGCCAGCACACTTCATACATCACATCTCCTTGAGGCCTGCCCAGGATCTTCTCTTTCTCCGTCCCTAAGAAAACACAGGAGGCTCAGAGCAGACCCAGGATGAGCTGCAGTAGATTGGTAGGAAAGGAGGAAGAGGAGGAGGAGGACGAGGAGGAAGAGGAGAAGGAAAGAGGAAGAGGGGGAAGGGGAAGGGGGAAGAGGACGAGGAGGGGGAGGGGGAGAGGGAGGGGGAGCAGCAGCAGCAGAAGCAGGAGCAATAAGTGAGATTGAGGATCAAGAACCCAAGCACAGAACTCTCTTAGCTCAGCAGCCCCGCTCCCAAGACATCTTTCTTCCCCAATGGACAGATTGGAAGCCAAAAGCAGGAAACCACGGCCATCTGTGCTGCCATGACTCCCTTCTCCTCACCTGGAACAGCCACGCCCTTGGACCTGCCCCCAGCCCTCCCTCTGGCCTCACCTCACCCCACTCCCAGTCTGAAGATCCGGCCCTCTCCTTCCCTGATCAGGGAAGATGGAAATTTACCAGCAGCATTTCAACAAAAGCTTTCACATCATCAGGGCATAGGCCTGAATAATGAGTGTCATGGTGTTTTAGTAAGTGCCACCAATGAGGTCCTTCCTTTGGGACCTAAATCTCCTTGTGAGATCACTTCTTTAGCTACGATGGCTATCAAAGCCAAATTTGAAATAAGTTGATCTTAGAACTAGCCCTTTGAATCCCTGAATCACAAAGTCCTAAACCAAGATTTTCTAAATGAAACATAATCAAATTGCTCTCAGTTAGTTTTTAGCGAGGGCAAAATGTTTTATACCATTAATACGTAACATAAAATTGTTTAAAGTATTTATTTCATCTTTAAAATCTTCTATTTTGTGTGTGTTTTATAATGTATATGATATAGTAACATAGTAGTGCTTGCATTTAATTTCTAAACAAACAGACAGATTGGAAGCACGCTCTCCAACATTTTTAACTTAGACGGCTACGTGATTAAAACTTTGGGGCCCACTGACACAATGAATCAGAACTCAGAGCAACAGGGGAAGACTTGTCTGAACTCCTGCAGAGCGAAAAAACAACCAGAAGAGCAAAGCTATGCAATTATCACAACATAAGTAAAGAAAACGTTCAAGGTAACAAAGCCAAGGTGAAACACAAGGGAGGAGGCTGGCTCCAAATGACTAAAATTAGACCTACGTCCTTCTTGTCTGTTAACAAATGGTAAACTTCAAAAACGGAAAATTACGAGTACTGTGAGAGCCAGTCATAAAATTAGCTGATTTTGTATAACATTATTTTTAATTGGAACCTACTTCGTGGGGGAGGGGAAGGGAAGGAGAGGGCAGAGAAAGAGAGATTAGGGAAGGCGGCTTACTCGGCCGTATACTGATAAACCCAAATAAAGTGGGTTTTGTTCTTTCAGTTAGATTGGTGATTGGGAAGGTAGTGGGGTGAGAGAGGAGACTTCCAGTATGAAAATTCCTTCCACCGATGCCAATGGGTATCTCATCTGCAATGTGTAGCCTAAAGGAATGGCCCAAGGCACGGAGGTTAAGAGACTTAATTAAGATGTGTGCTACAAGCAGAACCTCGCAGATTCCTCTCTTTTGTTTATGTTTTTAAAGAAGGAGCAACAGATCCAGAATCCAACTCCCTGGGTTTGAATTTGGATTTTTCTGCCTGTGACTTGGGGCGCATGCCTTCCAACTGCTGCTGTTTCCCCAGCTGTACAATCAGGAGGTCAGACTGGATGGGTGACCTCGAAGGCTCTTTGCCTGACTCTCAGCCCGAGGCTATTTCCCCACTATACCAACTGCCTCAGTGATAGGAGAGGATGAGTGTCTAGTCACCCACTTCCTCAGGGTGCAGCCTGATACTAGCTGGCATCTCCTAGGACAATCTCTCTCTTTCTCTCCTTTGTTCTTCACTATACCCTTGAAGCACGGTCTATTATTATCACCATTCAACAGATGGAGAAACTGAGGCAAGAAGAGGCTGTGACAGCCTATAGTTATACAGCATGGGATCCATGCTCTATGCCTACACCCTCCACTCCCCTAACTCCTGCCCCAGCATTACTTCTACTCCACGGATTTTTATCTCCCCATCGAGACTGTACGCTGCTTGAGGTATGAAACGTAGTCCTGTTAGCTTCGCTACCTCCAGAGAAGCATAAAGATGGTGATAAAAATAGCTAGTATTCATTAGTTCCGTGCCTGGAACATAGTAGGGACTTAATAAAATGTTGATTGGTTTCTCATTAGATAATCATTTATGTAAAACATCTCACTTGGTCCTCAAAATGATCTGGTTCATAAGATTATAAAGCTGGAGAGGGTCTTCAGGGTCATTTAGTGCAACTCTCTCATTTTACAGATGTGAAACTGAGCCCCAGAGAGGCAAGTGACTTGCCCATGGTCCCTCAGAGCAAGGAGTGATCTGGAATTTGAAGTTGGCTCCTCTGGCCCCAAATCCAGCCGATTTCTACCATCCCACAAAGGATGGGAAAGTGACTA